>NC_060125.1:206532529-206835560 GCF_021461395.2 Schistocerca americana | reverse complement strand
TAGAAATAGTCGTGAAATATATTGTCCTTTATTCCGGTGTAAGCTACACAAGAAACTGTTTTTTTTTTTTCAAGAAATTTGTATTCCATCCTGTTAGCTTTTTGCAGTGCTGTGTAGATGTAAACCTGTTGGAAATGCTACATAACAATATTGCAGAGCACGAATTTAAAAAAACAATCTGTCAAATTCACCCCATAGCAAAATGTTATGGTACTTCGAGCTGTGGAGTCTAATTTTGAAATGATATTCTGCCAAGGACTGCTTCCTTATTTGAATCCTTTATTTGGGTGGGATATGATAAAACAACTGCTCTTGATAAAACAATTGCTCTAAGTACAACTCTGTATGACCTCTCAACAATATGCCGCAGGGCTGCACATTGTCACGTGATGCCCCACCACGAAATTCCACCAGAAATTCGACGAGAAGCGTATGAGCGGAGCAAGCACCAAGCACGGGCTGCCTACGTCATCGTAACTGCGCATGCGCCGTACAGTCTGTTGCCTGGCGCTGTCTGGTAACTGCTCAAACGAACCTACTTTCGCCAAGTCGCCGCGAGCAGCCGTGGAGGACGAAGGGGCCGGACTCCCTGGGGCGAGCCCGCGGGTGGAGTCATTCTGCAAGCACACAGCGGGAAGATGGGCCGACGTCCTCGTCTTGCTCAAGAAGGGACACGATGCAAAGGGCCCGTCTGACAATGGGAAGCGGGCCGAGAGCTGATGGACACTGCAGCCATTGGAACGCCAAGAATGTAGTCGCGAAAGCATCAGAGTTCTTCTGGCCTTGCGGCAGTCATTTTGCTTGTCTAAGAAAACAGAGATATGCCGACAATTCCAGAACCCCACGGGCACAGAGAGGAGCGTGCAAAAAGCGCGGGTAATCGGCGCAGGGCCGCGTGCAAAAGTAGTCAACATACTTAAAGAGTTTTCCTCGACAGTGAGGACATTCCTTGTAAATGACGGACGCCGTCTGATTTTGAGACGATGCCCAAACATAAGTCTGTTCAGGGCTCACGCAGAGAGAATGGTTATAAAGAAGGGTTGAGCAGCTGCTCTCCCAACGGCCTCGAAATGCAGGCAAACAAGAAAATGAAATTGTGAGAAAGATGCCAATTCACGAGGCAAATGCCAGATAGAAAATTTCCACCCTGAACAGAGAGGCGTGGCAATGAAACGGGGATCTGTGATCGGGCTACATTGAACATTTTATCCGCCAGTGACAACGCCGAAAGGATAATGTTTCGAAGAGTAATTGAGCTGAGAGATGGATGAGAAGCGGAAAAGGAGAGTCGTGGAGACACCGCCGAAGCGAGCGGACATGGGCGCTCTTCCACCCAGCGCAAACATCCGCCTTTCGACACCGTGACAGCACAGCTTCGGCCACACTACCGACAACGGGCAGACAACGCGGAGATCGTACCTGGGCCCCGCCGCAAAGCCGCCTTTTGCTGATGAGGGCAGCCAACCCGTGCAGCACAGCACCGACACGACGCACCACACCGACACAGCGCCTGCCGCCGACAGCAGTACCTTAATAACCGAGTCGTGTCCACGCCCAGTCAAATCGGCCCTGAGGTTTATAATTTCGTTTGGTTTTGTCTAATCAGCACGAAAATATATACTTTTCTTGCATGTTTTGATCATATAAGGGATCTTTGACATTCATTCATGAACGCCTTAATCAGGAATCATTTGTGTTTGATTTTATTTAATTATTGATATCAATTAATTGTTGACTCCTAGCGTGGGAGAATCTCATCAGCTATCTGCTCGTCGTTTCACGTCCGACAGCAGAGAGAGAGGAACATCTCGAGTTGACAATATTTTGGCGCCCAGCATAGGGCGACCAGATTGATAATTTTCATGGTATCTGATGTTACAAAATTATTTCTCGAGTGCACTACACCCTAAACTTTAACAGCACTGCAGAAGTTGTCCACCTGTACTGAAACATCACTGCATCATTCAACGAAATTTGGGATCTTGCCTGAAACCCAGCTACATGTCCTTTTAATCAAATGAAACTACGTGGTTCCGGAGGCCTTTTCAAGTCTCGACATCTGTGACGGATATGTGCAGACTGAAGCCGCGAATCAAAATTTTTACCAAGGCCAGAATTCAAACCTGGGCTTCCTGCTCCCAACACAGAAGCGCCAGCCTCTATGAAACCTTGGCATCGTCGTTTTGCACCGCTTCACGGACTACCTCTCCAATCCCTATTCTCATTCCCGCCTCGGCCCACTTGATATTCCCACAAGCAAGAACACCATTGCAGCGGCTCTCCAGCTGTATTGGAATATCACCTCAGCATCGAACGAAAAGGGGAATCGTTCATAGGTGCTTTTAATCAAACGAACCAAATTTTTTGCAGAAAAATTTTCAAGTCTCTACATCGGTGATCTACGAGCAAGCAGACTCAAACGACGAATGGCAATTTGTACCATCACCAATATATGAGTAAGTCGGTTGTGCGAATCATCCCATTGTGGAGTCGTGAAAAAACGGCAGAAACTAGCTGTGTTTGGAGGTGCCATCACCGCATCTTGAATGGGGCCGACTGATTTATTGGCGTATTTACTGCGAGGACTGTCCACAGCGTCCACAAGGAATGGTGTACCACGGGCATCAATGAACACGACCTAGGAACCGCGGTCGCAAAAGTGTTCTACCGACGGTGACTGGGGGCAGATTGACGCCTTGTCAACTAAATTCGTTTTAAAACTGGACAGAAATTGCCGCTGACAGTGATTACAGTTCCATTTCAACCAGTTTCCAAGTGAACAAAGCTATGTACAGTGGACAATAGTTGTGCGGTACCTTGCTAAATACCACTGCTCACAATGGCATCTTAGGTTGCACGTCTTCAATGCACCAAACAAGATAGAAATTGGACTCTCGTTTTTGCCTCTTTACAAATATTCTTAAGCGACGATTGAATTAGTGGCGCAATGAGGCGTTTAACTTGGTGTGTGAGATGGGTGTAATTCACACTGGTCTGTTTCTGTGATTTTCTTTTAATGGGGAGGGGTCTCTTGTTCAATGTACCCTAAGTATGAACCATTATGCATGCTTTAACATTTTCAGTCACCAAATGTTGTCTTTCTTCTGCATCTTCATGATGAGTAAGCCAGCAACACTTTAATCTTCCAGGAAGAGAAAAGCCATATTTATAGGGCTGCAAGCGTTCATTCCTGATTTTACGGAATCTTACATCATCTCTACTGGCTGACTAAAGAACCCGACTTAATCTGATACGAAAAGACTGAGACAGAAAGAAACAGCAGCTGAAATATAGCACATGACATACAAGCAATTTGGTAGATCTGTTATTGTTGTGGCATTGATACAAAAGATTTTTTTGTTGCAACTCTCCACGCTAGTCTATCACGAGACAGCCTCTTCATCGCCAAATAACTTCTGCTGCCTACTTCCATTTTAATCTTCTTATGGCATACATGCCTTACCGACCTCTAAACTTCTGTTCCGCGCTGTTCTCTCCAATATCACACTGGCGATTCCTTGATATCTATGTGGCCTACCAGTCTATCCTTACTTTGAGTTATCCTCTAAATTGCATTTATTTCCAGCTCCATTCAGTACATTATCATTACTTTTTAGATCTACTCACCAGATATTCAGCGTTCCTCCGTAGCATGACATTTCAAGAGATTCAGTCCTCTTGTTGTCTGAATAAATTAGGTTACATAATAACTAGTTCCTATTGACCAGATATGCATTTATTTCTGTTGATGTTCTGCATTTTATATTCTCTCTAGTTCAACCATCCTCTATTATTTCCTTGGCCCGATGGCAAACCCGTCTGCTTCATCTACTATCACATTTCCTAATCTAATTCGCTCACCATCGCCTGATTTAATTCTGCTACATTTCATTAGCTTTGTTTTATTTTTGTTGATGTTCATCTTAAAATCTCTTTAGAAACGCTATCCATTCCTTGGAAATGCTCTTCCTATTACACTGTTACCGGTAAATTCTAGCCTTCATATCTTCTTCCTGAACTTCAGTACCCTTTCCAGATTTCTCCTTTGTTTCCTTAAGTACTTCTTCAGTGTACAGATTAACTAACATCTGGAATAGGCTACAACCCTGTCTCATTCTCTTCTCACACAATGTGGTTTCACTCTAATGAATGTAGTCTGGTTTGCATATAAGTTATCAATGAATTCTTGCTCTGTATTTTATCTCTGTTAATTTCCTCAGGCAAGTCGCAGGGTCAGAACGGCCTTAGGTGTTTTATACGTCTCTAAAATCCATACTGATGATCCCGTAAGGTTAGCTTCAATCAGTTTTTACTTTTCTCTGTGAATAAAGCATGTCAGTATTTTATAACCATGATTTACTAAATTACACCTGTCAGAACTTACCTTCTTTGGGATAGCAGTTATTGCACCATTCTTGGTGTCTGCGAGAGCTTCATATATCCTGTCAGTTCCATATATATGTAATATATGCATATATATCCTGCCAGGGCGAAAGTACTTAATTTTCCCGTCCGTCACGTATATCTCCTTCACAATCATGCATGTTTCTACAACCTTGCGTTCGTCCTCTACCCATTCCTACTTGGCCACTTTACATTTTCTGTCTCATTATTTGGGCGCATGTGATCACCTTCACTCCTTTTATATGCTACATTTTTATAATCATCCCTTTCGTCACTGAAATTCAACATCTCCTGTGTCATCGAAGGATATCTGGTTGTCTTACAACTTACGTGATCCTGTGCGGCCTACCCTATTTCATCTCAAGGCTACCTTTTGTCATTCTATTGTACTCCTTTCTCCTGATTCAGTGCAGTGCTGTCTAATGCTTCCTCCCAACTCTTAATACCTTTCGTTCCCTTCAATTTCCAAGTACCATCTTCTCAATTTCCTAACTTTTTGCTATTTCTTCAGTTGTAATTCGCAATTCATCAGCAATACTTTATGATCAGAGTTCACAAATGTTCCCGAAAATACCTTACTCTTTAAAATCCTGTTTCAAAATTTTTGTCATACCATCACTTCATCAGTCTGGAATGTTCTACAGCCCCCAGGTCTCATCAATGTATACAATTTTCTTTCTTGATTTTCAAGCAGACTTTCAGTGATGTTCAACATAAAACTTCGTGCAAAATTCTACCAAGCTGTTTCCTCTTTCATTTCTTGCATTCAGTCTATATTTTCCTACTGTTTTCCTACTCTTCATTTTCCGGCTGTCGAATAGAATTTACAGATAGCAGTTTAGCTTTCGTCGTCCTTAAGTATCTGAATCATTTCCTTTATCTTCTAATACGTCCTTTTAGTCTCTTCATCATCTCCGCAGCTATTAGGCACATAAGCTTTTACTACTATAGTGGATACTGGCTTCGTGTCTGTTTTGACTGAGAGAGTAAGTACGTCGATCATAGTACTTGAAAGTCTCTTCGGGTTTGCTGCTGGGTCCTAAAATCAACTCGAGTTGATTTTAGACAGCGGCAGGAAACCCGAAGAGACTTTCAAGATTTATTACTCCAGGAAAGCCTACCAAGTCCCATTGATCATGGCAGCTTACGCGTCTTTTTATTTTCTCCCGCATTATTATGCCTATTCCTGATCCAGCGTACGTGATTTTGTTTTAGTAACCCTGACCCAACCAGACCATAAATGCTGTAGTTCCTGCACCACAGGGCGCTAATTCTCACTATATCTAACTTCAGTCTATCCATTTCCCCTTTCCAAAGTCTGAAAACTACGTCCCTCATTAACAGAGTTAACATTCAACATCCCGACCCATTGAACGCCAGTTGTATTTTTCGTGATGACGTCATCTTTGTATGTAGTCCCCGTTGGAGACTATTTTATCTCTATTACATTTTTTTCAAGAGTTTGTCATCTTCATTCATTCATATAGTTCACACATTTGCACTTGGACAGAAAACGACTTTACTTTCCCCCAGATTTTAGCTTTTCGCTGTACCAACACAGGAAGGCCATGTCATGTGATGATACAAGACCAGATCAGACTGTTGCCTGTGACGCTATGTAATAGGCTCCTCTTTCTCTTTAGGAACCCGCTAGGCTTTCCACAGATACTCCTTCGTAGTGCCTATACCTACTGTACGGCTATATATATCGCTCAGGCACGCATGCCTTACATCCTCAGCAAGTTGCTTGCTTCATGGGTGAACTAATCGTCAACGAGCGGCTTCAGCTTAATATGATATAAATTAGGAATGTAGTGGGCACTCTTTCTCATCGAATCGAGGCGATAATCAAAGATACATGGTGCTAGCGTGATGTCTTATGGAGTGATCAAAATTTATAGTCGGATCTGCTTAGTCGTTGCACACAGTCCTGGCATATAAATCTGACCACCGTCTATGTTCGAGATCAACCTGCAATAGCCACTCACAGACGGCATGTGGCAGCACTAGCAGTGAAGGGTACATAAAGTATGTCGTCGGACACAGGAAACATTGCAGTCGTAATGAGAAGAGGGAGCGGCTCTTCTCATATGCCAAAATCGCGTGATCATTGGGGAAAGCATTCCCGAATCGGATAAGTCTGTAAACGTATCACATACCACTGTAGTTGAAGTATACCGTGCGTGTTAAAAGAGCTCTATCCAAAACCAGCGCCGAGGAAACTGTGGGCCACCTTGGGCCTTACATGACAAGGGTGATCGACGGGTGGGGAGATGTGTATGGGTGAATACACACGCAACTGTTGAGCAACTGACGGCCCAGATAAACCAAGGGGCTACCAACAGATTCTGCTCAACGACTGTTCAGCGAACGTTGCTACTTATTGAATTCTGCAGCAGGCAACTGGTTCACGCACCCATAATGACTGCTATTCATCGGCGACGAAGGCTGGAATTTGCACCCCAATACCGCAAATGGAGTCCACCGAGCAGCAACGATAGACTTCTCAGACGAATCACGTTCAACAGATGGCTGTTGGCGTGTACAGCACTGCAACAATCGACGGAAGAGTTCTAGCCAGAGAGGAGCGTTATGGTCGGGAAGTCATTTTCGTGTCATTGTGCGGGTGATTCTCGTCATTCTGGGAGCCACAATGGATCAACACAAATACGCATCTGTCCTTGAGGACCATTTCGAATACTACATGCAGTATGGCTCGATAGCATCTACCAGTAGGACAGTGCAACGTGCTTGTTTCGAAAGAATCAGTATAAATTTACAGTCCCACCCTGGCCACGAAAGTCCCCGGATTTAATCCCAGTTGGGAATCTGCGGGACCATCTCGATTGGGCTGTTCGAACTATACATCCTCAACCGAGATGCCTAGCGCAGCTGTCCACCACACAGGATTTGGCATGTCTCCACATCTCTGCCCGAACCTTCCAGAACCGCACTGACTCTCTTCATACAAGTACATGCTGAAAAACTGTGTATAATTGGATCATTTTGTAGTTATGAGCTTCCCCAGGACTGGAAACAGTGTGAGACAATCTTTTACAGTCTTCGTCATTAGGGAGGTATTGACTGGACATGATTTTTACTAGGCGTAAGAAAATCTGCAAGTTGGTGGCAACAAGATTATTACTGTATGACATATGCAGGAATTTTGATGCATTTTCTCAAAGTTTGTAAATCACATTAGTTTCTCCTAGTGACAGGGAATCCCATTATGTTGCTCCAGCAGCAGAAATGTCGAAACTCTCTTTGAGTAACTTAGTTTAAAATACTATGTAACAACGAAATCCTGAGTTAAGGACTCCATTGTTGCATAATAGTTAAATGATGAGGATGTCTGGTCCAGACATTTGCCAACGGTTCCCAGATTTTGTTTTTTATACCTCTGGTTTAGTAATGAAGCTAATTTTACAATTCTGTTAAAAATTAAGAGTCCTCGAAGCGAAAATCAGTATCAGTATGATGAGATCAAGTGGAAACAATTAATTTTTTCATTACGAAACTGCTATTCAGTCGTATTAGAAAACATCAGTTGGTGATAGCTTGTACATTAACCTACCATTCAAAAAGCGATTCAGTTTAACAAATAGTTTACATGTCCGTTGTGTATGAACGTGTACATTTGTAGAGGACATAGTGAAGGCTGAACATTATCTTACACGGATGTGGAACAGAAAAACCTTTGAGCCGGCTGAAGAGTAGTTACACTCTTTCTTTGGTAGAATCGCCCGTATCAGAAACGTGCCATTGTGAAATATTAGTAGCTTTGTAAATGTGTCGATATTTTAGGAACGGAAATAACTCTCTTCAATTAAGTGACATTTTTTTAAAACTAGTTCCCTGTGCTTATTAAAAAGGCATTCAGTTATCATGTTATGGAGAAGGCGGGGTAGTTTTGTGGGTGGCAAAAACAATAAGGTACGGACGGATTGTCGATAAAGATTATTTAATCCTGTTCCTCATATTGGGCACAGAACAAGTACACGACGTAATTGGACTTAGTAAATAGTAAGGATGGCTACGACAAGTGCCTTTAAACACAAAATGGGAAGAGATAATAATTTTTAACTGAGTAGCTCTGGCGAATCTTCGTATAATTATTCTGAAATATTTCTTCCAGTTGCAGGTCGTTTTAATAGTACATTAAAGTACTGAGTAAGATCAAGTAGCAACGTAAATTCTATTCACGCTGATAGCGTTAGTACATAATGGTGGAAAAATCGTTTGTGAACTACGTCACTATTGGCGATAAGAACAAATCCAAAAACTGGTAGAGAAAATGTGATAGACATCACAGGCTGTTCAGTACTTCGTCTTTATCCAAGACTATTCAAAAATACTTTAACGTAAAAAAAAAAATCCTAAAGAAGCAACTGAAAGAAACACCGGTTACCTTACAGCTTGATGTTCACTGAAAAAGAATTAGCACGACCCCTTTGTAGTACGGTTAGGCTACAGGTATACCGATAGGAATCATATTAGACATACTGCACTCTCCTCGAGAGATACAAAAGACAGTAAAATGGCTAAACTTTGGCTCCATGTCTCACAGAAATTTAAGAGCACGACATTTTCCAAGACGTGACACCTCTGCTGATTTCATCATGCGGGCTATCGTGATCGTTGGACTTACGTAAGAACAGCCATGTCTGATAACCTATGGTATTTCATGTGGGGAGATCGGCAACAGGGATGGAATTTTAATGTAAGTGCTTATAAGTTAGCTGCGTAGTCAGCTAGATCCAGTATGGTAAAGCAGGATTTGTCAAACTCATAAAGAAGACATTACATCAAAAAACGCAGAAATAAGTCAATTGAGTATAGATGAATGTACAGGAATATGAACATGTGCTTGCGACTAGCTAGTACGAAATCTAATATTTGTTATTGTACCAGTATACAAGTCTCCACTGGTTAATAGGGAAATGTTCATGTTGGTGAATTCTCGTACATTCCGTCAGATGAAAGGAAAGGGTCAATAATTTGTGGTGAGTTTTGTGTGAATTTCTTGAAGGAATCTGGTGGCAAAAGTTACATACCCGAGTTGCTCAAAACAGTAGTACCCTTATTGGCAACTCATTCATTCAAGAACAATGAAGTTCTGCCTGTACCGTAGTAAATCGACGAATTGTCACATCTCAATGCACTGTTAGTTGAAAGCTCAATGTACTGCAATGAAGCACATTAAGAAAAGAGTGAGGTTGATTAATGACGCGACTACTGAGTATTTTGAAGAAAGCTTGAAAATGTATTGACTGGTGTGAAACTCAAAATGAGCCCAGTGTTAACCCTAGATTCAGGATACTAGTTAATGAGTTAGTACCCGTTTCGATTTAGTTTTCCGATAAGGATAAATAAATGTATTAACGCCAATTCATTAAAGATTCCTTGGATCACTACAGGTATCAGAGTCTATTAAGCATAAAAAAGAGCTTGGGCTTGTACAAAACAGCCAGAAGAAGTAATTAGCCAGAAATATTTTCCTGTTATAAATAGTTGTGTAACTTATTAAGAAAGGTTGAAAATAAAACTAGGAGTGTGCTCCTACTGTTGGAAACTGAGGAATGGGTGGTAAAATATAATCAGTTTGTAGTATTGTCAAAAGAGAGACAGAAAAAGAAGCCATAGAAGACGACATTATTTCCGTTAATGGTAGATTTGTAAAAGAGCGTTAATGTGTAGCAGATACTTTTTAAAACTAGGTCAGAGAATTGACTGAAATAGTTCAGAAGAGGAAACTAAACAATACAGTGAAGAAGCAGACAGAAAATATTCAGTGAACTAAAACTTAATCTCACATCCCTCTCATGTCCCCATCTGCAATAAGAAAGATCACCGTGACTCTAAAAAGTAAATTTTCATATGTGTTGATAACATTTCCAATAAGATATTAAAGAGCTGTGGCCCTACAATAAGAAAAATTGTTACTAATTTACGTGATACGTTATTAACTCAGGACGTCTCCCCAGGAAATTTCAAATATGCCATTGGTAGGCCTCTCTGCAGAGAGGGATGCTGTACAGGTGTCAATAACTAACGCCCAGTGTAACTCCCGACATCAGTTTCTTAAATTTTTGAGAACGCAGTGTTTTGCAGGGTTGACACCCGCCCACCTAGTAATAGGATATTTAGCAAATTCCAACTTAGGGCTTCAAAATGGCCGCTCTATTGAAACAGTTATTTATATACATATTTAGTGAGCTCATAACAAAATCTTAACATGATAAAATACCATCAGCTGGGATTTTTGTCAGTTGTAGAATTTATTTGGTTGAGTCAGTCATAAAATTTGATTTGATAGCTACGTTTTTATGGAATGCATAGTACAGCAAATGGCTGGTTCAATTCTTATTTAAGAAATAGAATGCAGGAAGCTATCCTAGGCTGTTCCAGTAATGCAGTAAGAGTATAATTTCAACGTGGAATAATTACAATGGGAGACCCACAGTGTTCGATCATTGTTACTGTCTTAGAAATTGATTTGAATCAGGAGGCAGAATGAATCAATGCTACAGATGATTCAAGTACTGTTGTGAAGGCGAGCAAAAAAGCGACAAAAGAAAAAGTAGTAAACATTATGTTGTGGATGTTACTGAAAGTTTTTGCCTAAACGGGCTAACTTTAAACTTTGAAGAACTACAGTTCATCCAGGTTCATACTATCAAAATTTTCTTACCCTCAATAAGCTAGTATATCAACAAGAAATAATAAACAGGGCAGAAAGCTGCTGGAACGTGATCATATTGAAGAGAACTGAAACTGTAAAAAACATGTAGGAAACCTGCTAACACGTCAGAGTTCGCTCGCTTTTGCCATAAGATTAATTGCCAAATTTGGGGGTACAGATGTCAGTAGTTTAAAATATTTTTCCATTGTAATTCATGGATGTGCTAAGGGATAGTGATCTGGGGCAACTTCTCGCTCAGACAAAAAGTATCAATAGCACAAAAGAAGGTAATTAGAATTGCGTGTGGGATTCACATGTATACCTCTTAGAAATACCCTTTCAAGTAGCTGTGGATGTTAACCACACGCATGGAATACCTTTGTTCCTTTATGATATATTTTGGCAACAATATATCTAAATTTTAGAGTGAGATAGGTATTCACAAGTAAAGTAACAGAAGGAAAAAATATTTGTATTACCTCATAATTAATATAGCTTTCGGACAGAAACGGGAGAAATATGCTGGTAATAAACTCTTTGACAATCTAGCCATGGAAATAAAGTACCAGGCAGACAGGATAATTCTTTTCAAATGTAGATTAAAGGTGCTTCTCCTTAACAACTCCTCCTATACTGTAGTGGAATTGTTGAGTAAAGGTAGTTGGTCAGTTTTAAAGAAAATAACTTACAAGTCCGCAGCATGTAGCCATAGAAATATTATTTTGTTTCTTAATTGTATAGTTTGTTAATGCGTTCCACATCATAACGTTTATCATAAAGGTTATCGTGAATTTGACAGTGGAACAAATAACTAACTGACTAACGAACGCCTTAGTTCATAGTAAAAACAACAAGTTTCAATTACTCTTGCTCGGACTAAATCATTATTTTCAGGCATTTTAGTGCTTCAGGCCAGGGATATTAAGTTATAGTGTACAATACAAATACACGTATTAATATGCGCTGAATCGCCAAAGAAACTGGTATAGGCGTGCGTTTTCTAATACAGAAATGTGTAAACAGGCAGAATAGGGCGCTGCGATCGGCAGCGCCTATATAAGACAAGTGTCCAGCGCAGTTGTTAGATCGGTTTCTGCTTCTACAATGGCAGGTTATCAAGATTTAAATTAGTTTGTACGTGGTGTTATAGTCGCCGCACGAGCGATGGGACACAGCATCTCCGAGGCAGCGATGAAAGGGTGTATTTCCCGTATGACCATTTCTAGCGAGTACTGTGAATGTCACGAATCCGGTGAAACATCAAATGTCAGACATCGCTGTGGCCGGAAAAAGATCCTGCAAGAAAGGGACCAACGACGACTGAAGAGAATCGTTTAACGTGACGAAGTGGAACCCTTTCGCAAGTTGCTACAGATTTCAGTGCGGGCCATCACTAAGTGGCAGCGTGCGAACCATTCAACCACATTGCATCGATATGGGCTTTCGGAGCCAAGGGCCCACTCTTGTATCCTTGACGAATGCTCAATACAAAGCTTTACTCCTCTCCTGAGCCCGTCAATATCGACATTGGACTGTTGATGACTGGAAACATGATGCCTGGCCGGACGAGTCTTGTTTTAAATTGTATCGAGTGGATGGATTTGTACGCGTATGGAGCCAACCTCAGGGGACTGTTCAAGCTGACAGATGCTCTGTAATGGAGTGGGTTGTGTGCAGGTGAGGCTCCGACAAGTGACATTTCACGCAAGCATCTTGTCTGATCACCTGCATCCAGTGATATCCATTGGTCATTGCGACGGACTTGTGCAAATCCAGTGGGACAATGCGGCACCCCACACGTTCAGAATCGCTACGGAGCGGCTCCGGGAACCCTCTTCTGAGTTTAAATACCTCCACTGGCCACTAAACTCCCGAGACAGGAACATTATTGACCATATGTGGGATGCCTTGCAAATTGCTGTTCAGAAGAGATCTCCATTCCGTCGTACTGTCGTACTGTTCAAGCTGACAGATGCTCTGTAATGGAGTGGGTTGTGTGCAGGTGAGGTTCCGACAAGTGACATTTCACGCAAGCATCTTGTCTGATCACCTGCATCCAGTGATATCCATTGGTCATTGCGACGGACTTGTGCAAATCCAGTGGGACAATGCGGCACCCCACACGTTCAGAATTGCTACGGAGCGGCTCCGGGAACACTCTTCTGAGTTTAAATACCTCCACTGGCCACTAAACTCCCGAGACAGGAACATTATTGACCATATGTGGAATGCCTTGCAAATTGCTGTACAGAAGAGATCTCCATTCCGTCGTACTCATGGTGTCAGTTACCTCCAGCACTACCTGAGACATTAGTCGAGTCCATGCCATGTTGTGCTGCTGCAATTCTGCGTGCACGCGGGGGCTCCACACGGTATTAGGCAAGTGTACCAGTTTCTTTGGTTCTTCAGTGTATTACAGTTAATAGCAGTAATAGAATTACTGTTTGCAGGAAAAAGTGCATTTCTAATTCGTCGTAATTACATATCATCTCTATACCCTTCGTATAAAGAAGTTTTCTTGTGCAGATTCTGTCTTTGACGTGTTATTGTGGATGAAGAGTGAAAAGCAGTGTATGGTTGCCGCAAAATCCTCAGTGCAACGAAATCTTTACCAGTCGAAAACTTATTTACGTGAAGAAATAGGGGGAAGGGGAATGCGTAAAATGTGGTGAGTGGAGCAACTGTTGCTACAATTACTACTAAAATTCTGTAGTTCCGCTATTGCTATAACACCTTTGTAGGAGGTGCAGTGTACTGATGGCAGATATTTTCTTTCCTTTTCTCATCCAGGCTTCCTCTCCAATATTATAATTATCGTCTTGTTGGTCTGGTAGACTTGTGTCTCTTTTGTCACTAACTGCTTCATATTTTCAAATGCAAGTTGCAAGAAGACTACATTTCCCATACCAGAAAACACCGACTGTAACATCCCAGGAGACGAAACAGACTTCACCCATTTTAGTACAGGGCCACCGACATCATCCCACTGTTTATCAGCTACTTCGCCTCTGGAATAAAGTGTAGACATATGCAAAGAAACAAATCGGCGCGCAGAATCTGATTTTTTCTCTTTTTCTTGCATTTGTTCAGGTATTACCATAACATTAGTTTTCGCACTGGCTTTCCGTCAGTATTCAGCACTTTCGGCACAAATATAGCCTATACATTTCTCGCAATTGATTTTTCGTGTACACTATCCATTGTTACGGTCATGATGTCAATTATTTCATGAAATTTTAATTGACTATTGTTCATGTCCATATTACACATATTTATCAATGTTTTCTCAATATTCAGGAACCTCTATTCAGGTTATCCTTTACGAGAAAAATAAGGACATGTCATAGCTTAGCCGTATGTATCTTAACCACTGAAGGTGAAGTTGCACATATTTATTGAGATGTCATCAACTTCTGATGAATGTCCATTGGCAATAAATCGTTCCAAAGAAATGCAGTTCTGACGACACGTTTTTCCAAATTTGTTTTTGTAGCAGTCATCAGTCCGAAAACTGTTTTGATGCAGCTGTCCACACTCATCCATCTAGTATAAGTCTTTTCATATCTGAATGACTACTACAACCTACATTAACTTGAATCTATTTGAACCTGAATCTCCAAGTTCACCATTAATCTATAAGATCAATTTCGAATAGCTTCTGTTCTTCGTATATGTATAGCCGATCGCCCACTTTACATCGCCCAATGAGACTAGAATCCAGACAATATGAGGAAATAATTCCTGTCGCTTATATTTATCTAAAGTTGGTTCTTTCTTTCACCGAGGAGTCTCTTGTTACTGCCACTCTAAATTTTATACCCTCTTCAGTTATTTTACTACTATTTTGGCAAATGTAGTCTCCTTTCGGAGAATGATTTTCTGCACTCGTTCCTTCAACATCACATGACCTCATTCAACTAATCTCCATTATCCTTGTTTTATTCTCAACTGTGTTCATCGGTAACATCTTTTGAAAACACTGATTGTTCAGCTTAAATGATATTCGAAGCTATTTGCTGTCGGTGACATAATCCCACTGTCAATAACTAAACTTAAAGCTAGTATTTCTTCTCCATATGCTGTCTAATTAATTCTGTAATTTCGTTTAACACTTTTATGTATAGATCGAGTAGCAAGGGAGATAGACTACAACCCTGTCTTACTTTCTGCTCAACTACTGTCTCATCTTCATGTCCTTCGATTCACTCAAGTTATACGACTGAATAAAAGCTTTCTAAGCTGTACAGTATGGATAAAAGTAATTTACAGATTTTTGAGGCATGTGATTTCTCAATGTACCAACATGCACACTGCTTCCCGGCAAACCACAAATAATATCAGGTGTTACAAACTGGTTCAAATGGCTCTGAGCACTATGGCACTTAACATCTGAGGTCATCAGTCCTCTAGAACTTAGAACTACTTAAACCTAACTAACCTATGGACGTTACACACATCCGTGCCAGAGGCAGGATTCGAATCTGCGGCCGTAGCGGTCGCGCTGTTCCAGACTGAAGCGCCTATAGCCGCTCGGCCACTGCAGCCGACTATCAGGTGTCACATCCTGCAGTTGTTAGCCCTGCGGTAACTAGCAGATGAAATATGTCTGCTTGTCCTCAGCGAGCTCAGATATTAATGTGGACCATGCCCAATCAATGAAAATAAAAAATCTGGTCGTCGCAATATGAAGATATGCCCTCTCGCTATTATCACTAGTAGAACCATTCACTATTATGTTTGGGTATTTTATTGTTTCTATTTTATGCTGTTATTCTAAGCACAGAGGACAACAGCAATATATCGCTTAACAAATTTTAATTTCTGAGTGTTCTAATGTCTGATTGTTTTTCTTTTACAGTAGCAATCTTGGTAGTTTTATGATTGAGAATAAAAAGTTTATTGTTGCCAGTCATAAACTGCTACAGGCAGCAGTAAATTTGTTGTTATAGTCAAGCAACAGTAATGTTAAAGTCTAACCCAGTAGTTCGGATGTGGAGTATTAGTTTTATGTAAGGGTCCAGCTGAACAAAAATATTCATAAATAGTTTCTTTTGTCTGCAGCAGAGATTTTTCTGATGTATTTTGCTCAGGTTGCCTGACATCGTCAAGTATTATGATGTTGGAGTGAATATCTACTGTGCAACGATTAGCAAAAAGCCAGCTTTAGATGACTTGGTAGCACAAATAGACTGCTCCACTGACATCAACGAAAAGGTCCTGTTCGTACTGGTTTGTTAATTATTTGATGCTAGCTGATGAACGCACCGTCGAACTCTAGATTTTGTTGTTTCATACTCGACTGGGGAATATGCATGGTCCTTCGATATAGATCACCCCATTATCCATAAAATCATCTAGGACAGCTCCAAGACAGTCGAAATCATCTTCGGCACATAAATTATACTCTATATTGCGTCGAGTGCTGCAATGCTGAATGTTTCCGTTTCACTTAATAACCCACTACATTGTCATTATACTCAATCACATCAAGCCAATACAGTCTTCAGTAATCTGAATGTAATTCCCGAACAAAAGCTCTTTTGCTACAGTCATTAAGGTTACTGTCAGCTTGTGGCATACATTTTCGTTTGTACCGCATATTACCAACTACTGGTGATGTAGACAGTTTGACCAGAGTGCCTATGAAATGTTGCCACTTCACTGAAGGCAGCATACAGCCCTGTTAAGTACTGGGTAGTGCTACTACCATCAAAGCGAGCAGACGAAGAGTTCACTCAGTGCCAGTACACGTTTGGCAGTTAAGATTTAACAATAGGTAAGACGGCAACAAACAAAATCTTTCTTACTGTCCGCATAGAGTATAATAGGCGAAGTACATGAATAAATTAGTGAGTGATTTGGTGGAGTACGGGTAGGAAATTCAGTGCAGAGCTGCCAGCTCTAGGAGCAATAATGGCCCTAACACGGCTGGACACTCAGTGAAACTGGCTTCAGACGATAGATGTAAAAACTGCATTAGCTAACTATGCTGAAGTATGTGATACTTTCATTAAGAATTAATCCATTGTGTGCTATGGTCAAAATAGAGAAAGAACATAGAAGTGTCACATTTCACGTGACTATAGTTTGTATCATTATTAACTCATACTTCTAAAATCCGAAGGAATAATTTTATCCTAGTTCGCAATCACAGAACTATCAAACATCTGAGTATATGTCTGACGTCGTGACTGCGCAGGGAAGACTTCTTTTCGTATGTTGTTTTAACAACATTGACATTTCAGAGATATTTCAGTAGCGTGTTATCCTTTCAAATTGCCGAACGAAGCGGCAAGGGCTTAGCTCCTGCCTAACAAAGAAGATATTCCCCTTTCGTCGAAAAGCCAAGAGGATTACGTTCGTTCAGCAGACGGTTGTGTTTGCTGTGACATGTTCACCAGTGCGATTGTGGAAGCAGAAACGTTAATCAGACGCTGTAACAATTCAGCCCCACTCGTTACGTTTCGAAGATTTTGTTAGAATACAAAGTTTGCATGCGTTTCTTCTGGCAGCACATTTTTTTAAAAAAAAGAAAAGGAAAAACACTTCACTATCACACAGTAGCTTCAAACTTAGAACACTACTTTTGTTTTAACTTTATTTAACTTAATAGCGCTACACAAGTACGTCACAGAATTATATGAACAAAATATTTAGTTTATGAATTGTACTACGTACTGAAACATATCGCATTATAGTCTTTTTTGTGTGGAATTACCTTTTCGTTTATTTCATCCGGCTCTGTGCGTGTATAATGTCATTAACTTTTAATATATATATATTCATTCGCTATGATCGGTCAGATTTGTGAGTATTTGCTGAAACTTTCCAAATTAACTTTTATTTAGTTTTCTTTTTTTTCTAGTCTCTCTCAGTGAATTACTTTTTTCTTACATATTAGTAAGTTTGAAGAAATTTGCCTACTTTTCCTTATAATTTTTGTCGATCTTGGGGTGTGATGCTGTGTGGTGAGATACAGACAGATATCATCTTTACATTCAGATTATTCTCTCAGAATGTAGTATACTGTATGTCCTTTAATCCAGTTAACAGCACTGCATTTTGTGATTGCGTACGGAACATCATGTGGGATTAGAAAATCCACTAGTATAATAGACTTTTGAGCTGTTCCTTTTTATGCTCGCTAGCATCTACCTGACAACCTGCCGAATTACAGTTACTTTTTTTACCCACAGATCTGCGTTCTTCACTGTCAATCACATTACAAGCCGGACACGATGGCGAGTCTACTAAGGGGACATATAAGAGCCTTTAGTTGGTCGATGATTTCGTGTTAGTTGCTTTACTCCAGTTTGACTTAACATTTGGTGGTGGATTCCGTCAAGCGATATTTTTCCAGATGGATTTCATATCATAGACAGAAAATTTTAATTCCATCGGGTTTTTACTTTTGTTTTCCATCGGTTACAATATATTCCCCTTTTCTTCGTCATATGCGGTTGAGACATGTTGCACGTTTATAGGCAGATTCACATTGACCGAAGTACTTTCGTTGAGCAAATAAGGTGTTAAGCTGTTGAATGATCTTTTCCGTAATCTGTACACTGTATATATAAAACAAGGCTTTAGACTTTACACTGCTATCCACGAGTATTGTTCCTCCACTTTCTGGAGGTAAAACGTCAAGTTTAACTTTGCATATGTCTCCACGGGCTAAAAATTTACCTAAGGTCGACATAAATATGTTAGCTGTTTCTCGAGGAATGGAGGAATGGGTATCACTTGCGCCACATAGTTGATTTTTGCTGCGATATACCAGGTGTACCGGTATGAAATGAGCGTTAAGATACAAATGTGTTGATAGGGAACATTTGTTGTGAACGAGCCTTAATTTTTCTTTTGGCTTGTATGACATCTGTCAAAGATATTTAGTATACATCAAGTCATGGAATAAACATCATCATATGTTTTCATCGTGTTAACAATGTAAAATATGGTACCAGAAAGTGATGATTTGCGGAAAGCATTAATTTTTAGTTTCCATTTGAAAAAAAGCGCTGCAGAGTCGCATCGAATGCTTGTCGAGGCATATGGTGATCATGCTCTATCAGAAGCAACAAGCAAAAGATGTTTTCAACGGTTCAGAAATAATGATTTTGATCTAAGAAATGAAGAACGTGAAAGACCACCAAAAAAGTTCGAAGACGCCGACTTGCAAGCAATATTGGATGAAGATGATACTTTGAATCAGAAGCAAATGGCAGCAATGCTAAATGTTTCACAACAAACAGTTTCTGACCGTTTGAAAGCTATGGGAAAGATCCCAAAGTGTGGAAAATTGGTGCCACATGAATTGAATGAAAGACAGATTGAAAACCGAAAAACCATTTGTTTTCATCCATGGGACACGCTTTGGGTGAGGAACACTTCGATTCCTAAGAAGAAGTCGAAAATTGGGTGTCTGATTTGTTTTCTACAAAAGAACATTTCTATTGGCGTAGTGACCACAAATTGCCAGAAAGGGGGTCAAAATGTGTGGAAAGCCATGGTCAGTACTTTGAATAAAATGTTTTTAATTTTCAATTCAAAATTAGTGTTTCATTTTTTTAAAAAATCGCTCATTTCATACCTGTACAGCTGGTATATATACCAGGGTTGCCGTCTGAAATTGGTCAACTTTCCTCATGCTCCTTTCATGGACACTTGCGAGTATTTCCACACAGTCAGCATCAATGGCATGTTTTATGTTGGATCTGTAACAGTACCTTAAATTTTCATTTGGGAGACGACCTGTTACTAGTTTTGCATAAATATTACGAGTCCGATATTCATTACATTTTATTTCGATTTATTTATCTTTGCTCCCGACGTCAGTTCGTACTGGGCAATGATGTATATGGCCTTGTCTACATCATTTTCATTGGTAGCCACGAGATCCAAGTCATCAGTGTGCGCCCTACACATGATAATGTGAGCATTATGTTTAGTCGTCTTAGCTGTTGTTCCAGATGACTAGCATAGTTTTCAATTCCATGGTAAATAAGGCCATCGACGTTGGATATCCTTGTCTCATCGAATTCTTGCAATTAAATGTTCTTGTTAGCTTTGTTAGCTGACTGTTTGTTAGGATTCCTCATGAACCTTGACTTAATATTCTGAGTATTAATTTGATAAATCGTTGTGGAAAATCCATTGCCTTCACCGTTTCGAAAATGTAATGATGATTTATTGTGTCAAAGGCTTTCTGAAAGTCTAGTATCATTGTACCGCATTTAATGTGAGAACACCTGCTGTGGCTACTTTTACTCTGGAATCACACAGTCTGTATAACCGTTCTAGCCTTTTCCGTGCTGGTTTGGTACGGGCCAGTTACAGTATACACTATATTCTTGAACATTTGAGCTTGTATATACGCAATAATCTTATAGTCGTCTTACAGTTTCATCAGATTTTACAAGAACAAATCAAAATTAAGTTATTGTGCGTATGCAGTGAACTAAGGAAGTCTGACGCAGAAATCCCAAATGACTTTGTGGAAGGAATTTAGCGTTTAGTTCCCAGAAGCCCGCACACTTTATCCAAAGAAAATCTTGGACCCATAACTTTGCTGAATAGTGGCTATATTTATTAATTTGGCTGCAGTTTTATTAAACATATATAATTACTATTCAGCAATAATGGGTCTAAGGTTTTCTGTGGATAAAGTGTGTTGGCTTTTTGGAACTAATACCACAATTTCTTCCATAAAGTCAGTTGGGATTTCTGCGTCAGGGTTCCTAAGTTCATTGTACACGCACAATAACTTAATTTTGATTTGTTCATGGAAAATCTGATAAAACTGTAAGGTTGTTCCCTCAGGACCCGGCGATTTATTTTTAGGGCTATGTTCTATTGACGCTTCCAGATCTTCTCCATCAATCTCAGACGTGAGATCTTCTGAAACGGTACGGCTGCAGTTTCTTCGAAGATACTCTTAAGAGGGCCTCATGTGTGTCATCATCAATAGGTCCGCTGGACGTCAAATCAATGGAATAATTGTATATGCCTTCATTTATTTCATGCTGTGTGTGAAGTTTACTCCCGTCGTTACTATTGATTTCTGTCAATATTTTCCTTTATGCACTCTGTATTTCGCGTATAACGTGACATATTGAGGTTTATTCAGCGTACACACAAACAAGCACCCTCACCCGGATTTTGTATCTTTCTAAACGTTTCCGCTTGAGTGCCAAAAGTTTGGATTTCATTTTCTGAATCTTCATGTGTTTTACTATTAGTGAGGCAGCTGGTCTGTAGAGGTCTCCGAGACAGTGGAAGAAAAATCACTGGTTTTCTCTCACCAGACATTTTTTCATGTTTTGGGTTTGGCGCATTTGAGCCAGCAGGTTATTGCAGAACCATACGAAGCGAATTTTCGTTCACATTATTCCCACGCTCGAGGCGTTCGCCATCTTGTAAATGTTCCACGTTCAGTTTCCATGTTACTTTTGCTCTATAGATTTTTTGTTTTTATGTGTAATGAGCAGATAAATGCTGCATGGTCCGTGAAACCAGTGAGCCGCACATCATTTTGTAAGGTTCGTTTCTTCAAGCTTTGGGAGACTCAAATTCTACCTACCCGACTTGCGGTTGTGTTCGTGATAAATGCAAAACTAGGCATATTTCCATTCTTGTGCTCCCTTGTGTCAGCTAAATTCGTCTCCTTTGTTAAATAGGCTAATCCCGGTGACGTTTTAAAGTTTGGACACAATTAAAATCTCCTGATAATATAACATTTTCTTGTTGCACTACACGCAGGGAAACCAACTCTTTTATATAAAACTCACCTCTGTTGCGTCTTTTCCTGCTTCCTGATGGCGCATGATTGTTGCTAATCCTGATGTTGTGGGTTTTGACGGCAATTTGGGAGTGCTTTCACTTGATTGACAATAAACCTCTCTTCAGCGAACATCACGGTCACCAATTGTCTTCCCGGCCATGAGATTACCGTAGCATTATTTCCATAAGTGTCTTCTAATTCGCAATTCGTCACTTTCTGAGAAGTATTTCGAACTACGTAACTTTCAGTACCTGCCTATAGTATTAATATTCAATGCAACTATTGCATACGACAAACGGTTCATATTGCTCTGCTTTTATAAAGTTCTACGTTACTTCCACTTAATTTAAATTTTTTTGAGCTTAAAAAAGTCCGAACCGTGTCCACTTCTTATCAAAATGTTCAAATGTGTGTGAAATCTTATGGGACTTAACTGCTAAGGTCATCAGTCCCTAAGCTTACACACTACTTAACCTAAATTATCCTAAGGACAAACACACACACACCCATGCCCGAGGGAGGACTCGAACCTCTGCCGGGACCAGCCGCACAGTCCACGACTGCAGCGCCTGACACCGCTCGGCTAATACCGCCCGACACTTCTTATCGAATGGTGTGGCATTGCTGTGATTTTATCCACTTCATGAGACCACCTCTCTTGAGCAACAATATTGCAACTGTCTCTTGCTATTTTAAACTTCGTCAATCAGCTATTTTTGCGGTGCCAGGAACAACTGACACTCGTTTTGGAGCCACCAAAAGCAGTCAACATGTTGAAGGTTGGTATTTGACCCAATATACTCGGATTTTCAGCTGAGTTTTCCGGTTGTCTCTCAGTTAATTTCTACGGTTTTTTTTCCTTCTCGTGCATTAATAGCATTATCTGTTCATTATCTCTGAGTACAAACTTTCGCTTTTTGTGTTTCTTTTACAGCCGGCTTTTGGCTGAACTTTCATCATTTTTAGTTACAGTACTCAGTTCCCTTTCATGGCTGTTTCCGAAAGTAGACAGAGCCTCTGAATTGTTACTGGAACAGACTGGTTTAGAGGCAGCGAATCTGAATCTTTCGGTGGTGTTTCGGGCGAAGTAACAACTTGTATAACATTAGTTTCCATGGGTGTCTTACTGTTCACGGTATTTGCATTACCACTCAGTTCTGTGTCTGCAATTACTTGTCTCTGTGCAGTGCTAGTGACATCTGACAGTGGCTTGTATACAATCTAAAACAAAGGACTCTTAAGATATTTAGGCTCCACATCTCAGTTGACAGGGATAGGAGGGTTAATAAGGTAAGTAAATCAATAAGGAGTGATAAACAGTTAGGCAAATAAATTTCTCAAACCTCTTGGGATAATAAACAACTAAAATCTTCTCCTGCTCACTTTAAAATGGCTCTTCCAGTCACAGTTATATGCCCTCACTTTTCTTCGAACAACTAGATGGATGGAACTTGTTATACAAACATTCGAAACATATATACTTGCAGCACTCATATCAGGTAATGAATGTAATTTTTCGATAGCTACACTGTTCCTTCCGAAGAGTTGGCGGAAAACAAACTTGGTTTACATTTAAAAATTTATCTTTTTCGGCTATTAATTTTGATTTGTACCACGCATACGATATCATTGCCTGAAAAATCGGTGTTGAAAATTTGTTATGAATTATTCTGTGAATAGTTATTGCATCCGTGCGGTTTTGATATTTCCGCTGGGTTTTCAGAAGCACACTGCAATTCTGGAGCCCCGAAATAAAGTTTTAAACCTGGCGATAGAAACAAACATCACACGGCTGGTACACAGGTGTGCAGTTTGGTGGTGTTACTTTTAACGTGCACGTCGGCTGACCCTTGTGATCTATAAATATGGTGTCATGCATTACAGTATTAGTTTGTCCACCCCAGGAATCTAATATTAGACAAAACTTGTTGTCAGCAACCTATGGTTATAAACATCCTCAAGAAATTTTCTTAAATCGCATTTGTCAGTTTCCCGGATTTGGAGCAAGTAATGCAAACACTTTTCAACGAGTCGGTTGAGCGATTGACGTCTTCTATAACCTGAGGACCAAATATAACATTGGTTTCTTGTAAACATAGGATAACCCTGGGCAACACCTTTCCAGAGGCTGTGATGGCATATTGCACCGTGTACGAATGATTTTTTTTTTTTTTTTACTATCAACTGTGACAAGATTTCGCTTTTCTCCCTTATGTGATAACGTGTGTCGAATGTTCACCCGATACTCGCATCCTATTTGAGCGGTGTTGATCACGTAATCACAATTAAAAGCGGTCATAAGTGACACCGTTTACGTGCTGAAAAGAGGCCCCGCTATCTGTACATCTTCTATATTTTCTTCTATATACTGTAGGAGATGTATTTAGTGATTTTGCCGTTGACGAATTTTATATTCCGATTTGTAATTCCTGGCCCAAGATAATGATGCAGCAAACGTAAAATCATTATTGGCTGTAAATTGATGCGCTGCCCCTGCAGCCCACTCCTTGGATATTCTCGTTGTTACGTTCTCGTTACAACGACGAGATTCGAGAAATCGATCATATGTTCACTTATTTATCGCCTGATATTTGTCGTATCTTGTTCCTTCTTTAACGATATCATTATCACACAATTTTAGGTCCCTGTTACTTTTCAGGGCTGTTGTTGCTCGATTCTTTTCCAGTATGTGTAGGTTCCAATTTGGATGATTTGTGGCTAGCGCAATGGCCTTTACTTTTACATCAAGGGCTATAGCGCCTTAGTTCAATCGTTTAGTAACCGGTCCGAAATACTCATCGGGAAGAGATGAAGCACAGATTTCCTGCGACGTGGACATCTACAAAGTGTTATGACCATTTTGCGATTCACTAGTCGTGGTATCTTCCATTAAATCACCTTCTGCTTCGCCTTCATGGTATAGTTCCTCAGTATCAACAGAAGTCATATCGTTCCTCAGCTCCAAAAATCGCTCGAAGATAGCCGATCCTATCATTCTGTAACGCCGAGAAACAGACCTGCCTGCTTCCGGTAGTGCACTGATAACACATTTGTCTTGCAACACTTTTACAAACCAAAACACAGCGTCGGTAACTTCTCGCTTGTGGTCGTCTGTGACAGACTCCCAACTATATATTTCTGCACTCGTCGAAGGGTGTACATCCTCCATTATTCAGATTATGCAACTGAAAGATATTACGCAACAAACAGTACCTACTTACTACGGCATAAACACAAAAGCTAATTGCTACAAACGACATACAGTACAAGTCATATGTTACTTACGGAAGATCACTGTATTCTTTCACAAAACGTATTTTATTCGGCGGATTAACAATGAAAAATATTAGATGTATCAACGAGGCTCGCGGCAGCCTACAGACGGAAAACAACTCTTTCCGAGTGACTTCTATAAGGTTCGTGCTGGACACCCTCACTCTTTGAGGTTGACAACCATGATATGACGAACAGGCAACCGGGACACCATAATTCTCCCCGCGTGCATTCTGTCCCGTGTCTCGCTGTAAACAAGCGTCGCGCAATTGGCTATCTGTGGTCTCTTGTGAGGAATTCGCAGCACTCTTATTAGGAGTTGTTTCCATGTGATGAGACCAAAAAGCTTAATTCTTTACTAATTCAAGTAATTTAGCAAATTAGTTTACCTACCTTATTACAATTATTAATCCGTGTTGAGTTTCGTATCTTATTAACTTTCCTATCCGTACGAATTCTGATACGAATAAAATAAAAACCATTCAGTTTTCTCGAGATTCGAACCCGAGTTCTCTGTTCAGCCAGTAACCTTGACTGTTGTGCTATCGACGCTAAGTGTTTACCACTTGAGTATACAAGCGGCAGCTGTAAAAGTTTCTTTCGTCGTTTTCTGTAAAAGTATTCGTTTGCGCATCCCATACCTGATGATGAAAAACCTCTATTTACAATTATCTATCGATTCTGCCAATTTTCAGTCGATTGCTCATCATAACTTATAGGGGTGATTCTCACAAAAACGGGGGGAGGAGGGGGGGGTAGTGTTGAGCCAAAATATCTTACAGTTCTTCGTTTTAAGTTGCACACAAGCGACCTGCCAAATTTGAGCCGAATCAGTTGGCCGTGTCTGAGGCCTTCCGCTTGTCAGCATACGTCAGGGCGAAGAAGTAACAGCTGCAAGCCGTGGTCACTTGCCTGCAGCAAACTGGGCCAAATGTCTCTGTGAACACTGGGCGGTAACCGCACAAGTTTATCTAGGACGGCATGTGTTTCTGGAGATCGACCTTTCGTTATCGAACAACGATCAAAACTTTGAACTTGTGGGAATGGGACAAGCACTCCGCAATATTACTGACGTTTTTCCCATACATGGATACTATTGCATTTATTTTGTCCTTTAGCACGTCAAAGGGTAATTAGAAAGTTTTGACTGCCCTAATATCGAAACCGGTATGGATGACATTCACCTCACAGATGTTGCAACAATCGTACTTAAACATTAAGTTTCTTCCACAGGATTCAATCACCTTACCATATAAATCAGTCGTTTTCAGTTTAACAAGTACGGCGCTGAACGCAATTGACATGTGGATACAAACAATATAGTCACATCTCAGTTCAACTACTTCTTCTGGAAACGTTTCCACATCGGTTTTGCGAAGACACATGATTTTTTCCTGACATTTACATTTTATTTTTTTTATTTTTTTGTGAAATTTCTGTCAAACGTAAACTTCACCGTATCGCCTCTAGTACGTTCCGACACCACTTTCTCATCCCTCGAAACCTCAATAAAACACTGAAAATACAGCTACAACCTGCAATAGCGTGCAGACTCACCAAGCGAGATTAGAATCGGCCGCAGCAGATGCCAGCCGCTGGGCCAGGCAGACGAAAGTTGATTCTCCTATTCTTCCAAGAACAGTTGAGAAGTCAGTTCTCACAATTTAAACTTGAACCTATGAATAATTTATCTATATTTTTAATATTTTTTGAAGTTGTCCGTATTAACAACCTAGTTCATTTGCAAGGCTATACCGGCTATGACTGTTGAATGTCCATACTTTGCATCTTAATGTCCACAGGAAGCTTTGATCGTAAATATGTTATTAACTGTTATTTAATTATCACAGACTGTATCAAGAACCTTGCATTTCTAATGGATCTTCAATGTGACGTTGCTGCCTTGAGACGTCGTATTTTCAATACATACAAGTGGTAATAATTCTTTAACCACCATACGACTTTTCCCATAATTGTATTACAACAAATAATACAATTAATGAAGTGTTTTCGAGAGATCGTCAATTTTTTTGAGGCTTATAAATGGTATACACACGTATGGGCTTCAACTGAAAGCCTATAGGGCGTCTGCGCCGGCCGCGGTGGTCTAGCGGTTCTAGGCGCGCAGTCCGGAACCGCGCGACTGCTACGGTCGCAGGTTCGAATCCTGCCTCGGGCATGGATATGTGTGATGTCCTTAGGTTAGTTAGGTGTAAGTAGTTCTAAGTTCTAGGGGACTGATGACCACAGTAGTTAAGTCTCATAGTGCTCAGAGCCATTTGAACCATTTGAACCTATATGGCGTCTCACGAGTCTGTACTGGAGAGAGTGATGGTGGGCATTTGACGAAAGTGGTTCAAACGCACGTTCGGAACATCTATCGTGTTAGATATTGCTCTACACTTTCGGAAAGAGTCTCTAATGTGTGATGTCCTTAGGTTAGTTAGGTGTAAGTAGTTCTAAGTTCTAGGGGACTGATGACCACAGTAGTTAAGTCTCATAGTGCTCAGAGCCATTTGAACCATTTGAACCTATATGGCGTCTCACGAGTCTGTACTGGAGAGAGTGATGGTGGGCATTTGACGAAAGTGGTTCAAACGCACGTTCGGAACATCTATCGTGTTAGATATTGCTCTACACTTTCGGAAAGAGTCTCTAACGTGCTTTTCACGCGCTATGACGTCAGAAACTAGGCATGCTCAACGCTCAACGGGCGAATCGACAGTCTGAATTCTGACGGCTTTAGTTTGTTCCCATTCCTAGTCATATTCCGTTCCAGCCGTCGACTAATGGCGGACCGTCTATAAGTTGACAAGTGACTTACGGGCGGCGTACGGCTGCACGTTTCGTAAAGACGTTCTCGCTGCGGCGGCCACCTTTCAAGATTTACAGATAGGAAAAGCTGAAAATGTTAGTATGAAATCGAGACAAGTGAAAAGCGGTATCAGAGAAGTGAAATAAACGATCACAGTGAAAATATCATCAATAAATTTACAGAAAAAATAAAAATGTCGTGTGGCTAGGGACTCCCCCCCCCCCCCCCCACACACACACGAAATAGGAAAATTGCACACTGACCTCGCCAAAAACCGTGAAGCTGTTCTTCGTGTTGTAGCTCTCAGGGCGACTCTGTGATGCCCTGTGTGTGGGGCACCCCTGCGCATGTCTCTGAGTCGCAACTCGATTGCGTAGAGCAACTGGAAGCTGTCTGACCGAGCACAGCTGTGCGGTTGCCTACGTAGGTATTTGATTTTTCTTTGTGATGAAGGTGCACGCTTGTGTCATGGTCCTCTTCAGCGTTTCTTGGTAGTTCCAGCGTTCTATTCAATCTTCTGTCCGTCAAAAATTTTGTTTTCCTGGGCAATATCTCCTCCTTTAATTTCGTTTTAATCATCATTTCTTTGTAGTTCCGACACACACGATAGTGAAGAGTGTAGCACAGTAGTTCACCTATCGCCTCTCTGCTAGTCCCGTCACCACTGACCAGATTTTGAAATTGAATCATCTAGATATTCACTAATTTCTGTTTGCATCTGGAACACGTGACACAGGCAAATTTCTCGCACCACAGCAGGTGGAGATCAGGATGTTCTTACCCAACCATTTTTTAAATTTTTATCGGGGCTGTGAAGATTATCGTGCTAATTTGCAAGAGATTCAGTGTACAGTGTGATTTTTCTCTTCCGTTATCAGATGGCTATGCAGAGTCGGTTGGAAGAAGTGACAGCTCATTACAATGCTAAAAGTATGCTGTTAACTTCACTTTGATGAGCCGGCCAGTGTGGCCTAGCGGTTCTAGGCGCTTCAGCCCGGAAGCGCGCGACCGCTACGGTTACAGGTTCGAATCCTGTCCCGGACATGGATGTATGTGATGTCCTTACGTTAGTTAGGTTTAAGTAGTTCTAAGTTCTAGGGGACTGATGACCTCGATGTTAAGTCCCATAGTGCTCAGAGCCATTTGTCTCTTTGATGACAGTCCAGTAGTCTACTCACAGAATAGGTGATATAATCAAATCTGCCGTGTAGTCGACAGTAGAATCGAAAGTGAACCATATAGGTAAAGTTTCCATCTACTCCCTCTCAGCCTGCGGCCCATACACAGCATGGGGGCTTAATTAAATACACTCCTGGAAATGGAAAAAAGAACACATTGACACCGGTGTGTCAGACCCACCATACTTGCTCCGGACACTGCGAGAGGGCTGTACAAGCAATGATCACACGCACGGCACAGCGGACACACCAGGAACCGCGGTGTTGGCCGTCGAATGGCGCTAGCTGCGTAGCATTTGTGCACCGCCGCCGTCAGTGTCAGCCAGTTTGCCGTGGCATACGGAGCTCCATCGCAGTCTCTAACACTGGTAGCATGCCGCGACAGCGTGGACGTGAACCATATGTGCAGTTGACGGACTTTGAGCGAGGGCGTATAGTGGGCATGCGGGAGGCCGGGTGGACGTGCCGCCGAATTGCTCAACACGTGGGGCGTGAGGTCTCCACAGTACATCGATGTTGTCGCCAGTGGTCGGCGGAAGGTGCACGTGCCCGTCGACCTGGGACCGGACCGCAGCGACGCACGGATGCACGCCAAGACCGTAGGATCCTACGCAGTGCCGTAGGGGACCGCACCGCCACTTCCCAGCAAATTAGGGACACTGTTGCTCCTGGGGTATCGGCGAGGACCATTCGCAACCGTCTCCATGAAGCTGGGCTACGGTCCCGCACACCGTTAGGCCGTCTTCCGCTCACGCCCCAACATCGTGCATCCCGCCTCCAGTGGTGTCGCGACAGGCGTGAATGGAGGGACGAATGGAGACGTGTCGTCTTCAGCGATGAGAGTCGCTTCTGCCTTGGTGCCAATGGTGGTCGTATGCGTGTTTGGCGCCGTGCAGGTGAGCGCCACAATCAGGACTGCATACGACCGAGGCACACAGGGCCAACACCCGGCATCATGGTGTGGGGAGCGATCTCCTACACTGGCCGTACACCACTGGTGATCGTCGAGGGGACACTGAATAGTGCACGGTACATCCAAACCGTCATCGAACCCATCGTTCTACCATTCCTAGACCGGCAAGGGAACTTGCTGTTCCAACAGGACAATGCACGTCCGCATGTATCCCGTGCCACCCAACGTGCTCTAGAAGGTGTAAGTCAACTACCCTGGCCAGCAAGATCTCCGGATCTGTCCCCCATTGAGCATGTTTGGGACTGGATGAAGCGTCGTCTCACGCGGTCTGCACGTCCAGCACGAACGCTGGTCCAACTGAGGCGCCAGGTGGAAATGGCATGGCAAGCCGTTCCACAGGACTACATCCAGCATCTCTACGATCGTCTCCATGGGAGAATAGCAGCCTGCATTGCTGCGAAAGGTGGATATACACTGTACTAGTGCCGACATTGTGCATGCTCTGTTGCCTGTGTCTATGTGCCTGTGGTTCTGTCAGTGTGATCATGTGATGTATCTGACCCCAGGAATGTGTCAATAAAGTTTCCCCTTCCTGGGACAATGAATTCACGGTGTTCTTATTTCAATTTCCAGGAGTGTAGAAGAATGCAAATATTTTTAATTTTTAGTAGCTAACTGTCCGGTTACGCAGTCTCGTAACCGGTTGGCCCTGACTAGTTTTAGTACGCAATCTGACTGCATAGAACAACAACAAAGAATGAAAGAAAATTTCCGTTAACACAATTCATTAATTAAGTCCCCAGCAACTATAAAACGTACGAAACCAAAGCACAAGTGTAACTGTTCTGTGTGTGGAAGTGTGATTCAACGTACACATCTGGCACGGTTCTTCTTCAGTAAGACAAGAAATTGTAAATACCATTTATACTGAAGTAATTAAAATAATAGAAATACTATAATTGCGTAAGGAAACCAGAATTTCGCTCTAATACAAGAACACAAGCCAGATGCTTTGTTGACTGAACCTGTAATGACGCATTACTTAAGACATTGAAATAATGAAAAAAAGGGAATTTTTTTACCTTCATATATATTGACGAAAAGCACTCTGATCATTACAATATCTCCATTCGAACAACATCTGCTGTCTAGCCCATCAAACAACTGCATAAAACATGGAACAAGCACTCCCTACTACAACGTCTCAATTCCGACTCACTACTACCACATCTCAACACCGACTCACTACCACCACATCTCGATAAGCACTGACTACTGCCACATCTCGACAAGCACTCTCCACCACGACTTCTCGACAAAAACTGCAGTGGAGGCGGCGGAATAAAACTCTTTGGCGCAATCTCTATCGCTGTGGCTCAGTGTAGCCACCTTTCAACACACATAAGTCTTGTTGCCACTTTTTCATATAACTTAAATGATTCTCCATGCATCGTTGTGCAATCTACATGTAAGTTTTCGTTCCAAGCATTCCTCATGCGTGTAGTGATACGACAAGTTGAAAAAGAGAAAGTGAGAGAGAGCTGGAGATATTTATGCGTGCGTATGATAAATTCCTTCCCTCGAAAGTATTTCTCTCCTTCATATCTCTTCTGTGTTGCCACAGATGACATGTCGCTGATCTCATTTGTACTAAGACTGCAGTGCACGCGAGGTGGCTATTTGCTTTCACCGCCCTGAGTGGAATGCGTAAGATCTAATAAATATTTACCAACCTGCAGTCTTCTACAGTTGTTGTTCCCTGCGCAGAAAACAGCACGTAGGTCATGAATGGCATCTCGAGGCAGTAAGAAACTCTTAGCGAAGAACTGTTATCTTAAAAATAATTTAACTTCCAAATTTTTTGTTTGTACGTGATGCCACTCGCTTTATATAAACAGAACACAAGAAACTGCACAATTACATTTCACCTTAGAGTCACAAATAATTTCTATTCTTCAAAACATTAATGAACTGCGTATTTCCGTAATTTCTGACACACTGTCCTCAACTACATGTTCCCAAAAGCCATACATTGCTAATAAAGACGTATGAGTGTATTTCTATAAGGTGGCAATAGCTTTGTGTAACTTTTCTGTTAGCTGAGCTCGCTGGCTGGCTATGAGAATGCGAGAACGTCAAAACGATAGTAAAGACAGTGTTCCTGGTAGGTGTGAATTGGGCAAAGTGCGCTGTTTGTGACAGTGCTTGGCACCATACTGACGTATTATGTAAATCGGAGGTGGATGGAGAGCAGAGGAAAGAAATGGAAATGAGCTGATTATATCAGCTTCATTTGGAGTTCATTCGGAAAATATGTGCCGGGCAGGGACTCGTACACGGGATTTCCCCCTTACCGGGCAGCTGCGGCAGTTACTGCGTCACCCGCAGACAGTGTTTGCTGCAAGTACGCGGACTATCCCGGCACGCCTCTCGGGCAACTCAGGCTTCCACCTGGCGCCACTAATTACCCACAGTTCCCGATGACAGCCACATCTGGGGGCAGGAGGCCTAACTCGGCAAGTTGTGAAGCCCCACTGTGAAAAGCAGCGAATGGAGCGCTTTCTAAAAACATACTTATCTGCAAGGGGAGGATATAACACACGTGAAGTAATATTTATTTTTAGTCGTCAATTAGTTGATAGCTAAACACATTGTATTTGTTTCATTGGTGCTTTCGAGTATGGAACCGATTTTTTCATTCCATCTTTGCACAATGTTTCGACGATAAACGTGATCGTCTTGTGAAATTTATAGCAGTGTTCGTCTTCCGGCGGCCTTTGCTTCTGCGACACTCATTCGTGTTCCAGACCCCGCTTTATTGTTCCGTGCAAAGCACGTTCTTTGGGTGCTTTACAACTCTGGTGGATGAGATGACAGATTAGATTTTAATAAACTGAATGTCGGACCTGAATAGAAAAAATGCGACGTAGTTTATTACCTTTCTCGACATCTTCATTTCGAAAGACTTCTTAGTGTATCTAAATGAAGTAGTTTCCCGGGCCATCTCTCTGTTGAGCTAGATCACGAAAACATGAATGTAATTGGGGAAAAGCGAAAAAAATCCATTCGGTCTCGTAGCTACTACGAACTGTAAGGTACGGAAAATTTTCAGGATCGAAACGAAACCTTACAGTCAATACAGAGTTTAACTGGCAGGTTCAAAGAACGAGGGCTGTCCAATAATTAATGTAAGGAATTTTTTTCTGAAAGCAGGATGCTTTTTTTGATGTCCTGCCCACTCGTCTCTTGTTGGGTGCCTAAAGGATGCTGCTTTCTCGGATAGCTCCACCACAATTCAATCAAATCACATTAAACGTTTTTATTACAATAAAGTAGATTGACAGTACTTAACTTTGGGTCACAAGCAAATGGCAACATGCAAATAATCAGTGCCCTTCGTTGTATACAATATCCGTACAAGTAATTCACACAAGTTCGTATGGATCACTAAAAACGCCTGTTCTAGTGCACTTCTTCAAATGCTTGGTTTATAGTCCGGGTCTGCTAGTGCCTCTGATACTGGGCGTCTTATACTGTCCGTGCGAGGCTGGCAGGAGCGGCGCTTGTATTATCTTCGGATAGAGGCCGCTCCTGTCGTGGTGCGGTCCTACTCAGCTTACTATTGGCTGGCATCGTCTTACAGACTTACCGAGCGAGGTGGCGCAGTGGTTAGCACCCTGGACTCGCATTCGGGAGGACGACGGTTCAATCCCGTCTCCGGCCATCCTGATTTAGGTTTTCCATGATTTCCCTAAATCGTTTCAGGCGAATGCCGAGATGGTTCCTTTGAAAGGACACGGCCGATTTCCTTCCCAATCCTTCCCTAACCCGAGCTTGCGCTCCGTCTCTAATGACCTCGTTGTAGACGGGACGTTAAACACTAACCACCACCACCGCCATCTTACAGACTTCTCTGCTCTCTGTTCATCATCTTCGTGCCGGCGCTTGTCGTTACAGTGGAACAGTTGTAATCAGGATTCCAATATACCATACTGTCGCCACTCTTTTGGCTGTGCAACCCTGTTAGTCAACATAATCTCCGTTCAATCCGATGGCCTTATGCTACCTTACCGAGGGGGTTTGGGGGGGGGGGGGGGGCTGTATGCCAGCACGCGTGGGACCACTCTCTAGTCGACGCTGGCATCAACGTTGCACCAATAACCTTCCCGTCATCAACGTACTGCTTCCAGTGGAGTTCATCCTTCATTGGACCAACCATATGGATGACGGCAGGTAGGCCTTGCGTTGTGACGACGGAAGTGTGTTCCTTAGGACAGCACAATGCATTTCAGAGTTGATGAATGCCCAATGAGAGAGGACATCAAGCAGAATACCACCTTCAGAATCCCAGAAGACCGTCGCCGTGACTTTACTGGCTGAGAGTTCTGCTTTGAACTTTTTCTTCGGTGGAGACGTGGTGTGGTGCCAGCTAATGGATTGCAGTTTTCTTTCCGGTTCGAAGGATTAACCAGTGCTTCGTCGCTTGTGACGACGTTCGAAGAAAATTCTCAGCATCAGTCTGGTACCGCGCGCCGCGGAATTTGAATCCCGCCAGACGTCATGGACGTCGAAGACCCCTAGAAGTCTCTGCATCATCGCGCCGTAAGCTGTGGCGGCGCGCGCGTACTGGCCTGCATGTAGTGTGAGGGCGCCACAGTGGAACACGTGGTTCCAGCAGCCAATAGCGGCTCCCCCTATAGAGTATTTAAGAGCCGGCCTCTCGCTCTGCCAGCGAGTGTAATCGTTGCGTGAGACTCGACACATCGCCTCGACATGGCAGCGTGTTTATCGTAGTTTGATCTCGTTAATCGTGGACGTCTTGGATTCGTTTGCTTGTCTCTGTCACTCCGTTGTGTGCTGTCGTCGTAAGGTCTTTCTCCATCGACCGTCGTTGTTTCGTGTCCGTCCATTCCGTTCATTTGTTTGTGCACGGGCCGCTCTCCGTTTGGTTCCGCCGCGCTTTCTCGGCCACCACAGGGTACAACAAACAGCGTCAACGCCCAAGAAATTCCGCACACATGGTGCTTCATTTTTCATTGCCCTTTACTGTCTTCTGCTAGGCGGCGAGGAAACCAGGCGGCAAACACCACTGAAAACACCAGTTGGTAGACGAGTGCTTCAGCACTTTCATCAGAAACGTCCAATTGAGCAGCGAGGTGTTTCATTGTGATCCGTCGATCTAGAATAAGAGTGTTCACACTTTCCAAAATAACAGGAATCACAACTGTATGAGCCCGGCTGGCACGCTGGGTATTGGACAGATTAGCGCGAGCACCTTGCGACCATCGCAGACGCCTCGCCCAACAACTCATGGCACTTTGGTTCACTGCCAAATCTCCGGAGATATTCCCCAAGCGCCTGTTGACACCTGCGGTGCTCTGCTTTTAGTTATAAAGAAGTCAATCACAGCTCTCTCCTTGGAACGCACCTCCGGTGCAGATGTCATTTTGAAGGCTACGTGTAGCGCACACACCTATTGGAAATTCATGAAACAATAGGGGCTGAAGCGTGAATATTCCGCCACGTCCCACAACAAAGTCCGCCTTTTTTTTTAAACCGAAATTGGCCGAGGGTGAAAGTTTTGTGTTGCTCACTGAATGCCCCTCGTAATTTCTGTGATCACTTAATCCGCGGAATAGAACATGTGGGAACTCCTCTTTGACATTTTTTAAAAGTGGGATCGTGCGCCCCTCGACATTTTCGTTTGTCGTGCGCGCGCCGCAGACGCGCAGGTTGTAATTGTCAGGAGCGGCGTGTGCACTTTAAGAAATGCGCAGACAGAGAGCGCGGCCATTATCCGTACGCATGCGGCCTGGCGGCGGGGCCTGCCTTGCCTCGCGTCGCGGCGCAGCCGGGGCCTGCGGTACGGCGCCACACGCGAGCCCGGCTGCAACTTTCTTTCAGCCGGCGGCGCTCCATTATCTAATGGCTGTGCCCACTCAGATCGCGCACAGATGAAATGGACTCTCAGGGCGATGCGATGCGAGGCGGAGCGGAGCGGAGCGCGCCGTGCGCCACTGTGCGCCCTTCCATCCCCTCCCCCGCCGTGCGCCGGCAGCGCCGCTGTGCGATGCAGCCCCGCGTAACTCTTCCGCTTAGGCAACTCGCTCGCTGTCTCTGTAATTCCTTAAAGGCAGGTTACAACACAAACGGTACCCACGTTCTTCGTCGCGTTCCGATTTCTTTCGTGGCGACCTCGGCAACATCCTGCGCTAATCTCTTCGTCTCAACATCCGATGTATATTTCATAAACAATAAACATGCTGGCACCGAGTAGCGGTAGCAGTGGCACTTGCATTACCTGACTACGATATCATTGCAGCTGCACATGGCCGTTATGAGCAAAACGCAGTGACGTTGCAGTAGACAAGTACGGTATTGACCAAGGAAAATGCGTGGAATTTCGAATGATTTCTAGACAGTTGTGCATCCCCTCGGTCCAGAGAGTTCCGGAATCTGTGCAAAAATTTCGAACAGAGATCAACATAAACAACATTTCAGTACACTTTATTGCTCATGAAAACCACACTTTGCATATTGCACTACCATACAGCGACACCTTCAGAGGTGGTGGTCCACATTTCCGTACACACCGGTACATCTAATACCCAGTAGCACGTCCTCTTGCATTGATTCATGCCTGTATTTGTCGTGGCAAACTATCCACAAGTTCATCAAAGCACTGTTGGTCCAGATTGTCCCACTCCTCAATGGCCATTCGGCCTAGAGCCATCAGAGTGGTTGATGGGTCAGGTCGTCTGTAGCAGCCCTTTTCTAACCATCCCAGGCATGTTCGATAGGGTTCATATCTGGAGAACATGCTGGCCACTATAGTCGATATCGTTGTCCTGAAGGAAGTCATTCACAAGATGTGCACGATGGTGGCGCGAATTGTCGTTCATGAAGACGAATGCGCCGCCAATAAGCTGCCGATATCGTTGCACTATCTGTCGAAGGATGGTATTCACGTATTGTACAGCCAATACGGCGTCTTCCATGACCATTAGCGGTGTACGTCGGACCTACGTAAAGCCACCCCAAATCAGCAGAAGACCTCCACCTTGCTGCACTCCCTGGACGGTGTGTCTAAGCCGTTGAGCCTGACCCAGTTGCCTCCAGACACGTCTCCCACGATTATCTGGTTGAAGGTATATGCTTCACCCATCGGTGAAAACGTGCTGTCAATCCTGAGCGATATATGCGGCATGTTGTTGGGCTGCATGGTGTCGTAGTTGCAAAGATGGACCTCACCATCGACGTCGGGTGTGAAGTTGCGCATCATCCAGCGTATTGTGCACAGTTTGAGTCATAACACGACGTCCTGTGGGTGCACGAAAAGCATTATTCAACATGGTGGCGTTGCTGTCAGGGTTCGTCCGAGCCATAATCCGTAGGTAGCGGTCATCCTCTGCAGTAGTAGCCCTTGGGCGGCCTGAGCGACGCATGTCATCAACATTTCCTGTCTCCCCGTATATCCTCCATCTTCTAACAACATCGCTTTGGTTGACTCCGAGACGCCTGGACACTTTCCTTGTTCAGAGCCCTTTCTGGCACAAAGTAACAAGGCGGACGCGGTTGAACCGCGGCACTTTCCGTCTATGCATGGTTGAGTCATAATACTACGTACTGTGGCTGTACGAAAAGCATTATTCAACATGGTGGCGTTGCTGTCAGGGTTCCTCCGAGCCATAATCCGTAGGTACTGATAACTGTCAGACCTTCTACGTCTAATAGGCGCCGCTCATGCATTGTTATTTGCATCTTTGGACGGGTTTAGGGACATCTCTGAACAGTCAAAGAGACTGTGTCTGTGATACAATATCCACAGTCAATGTCTACCTTCAGGAGTTCTAGGAGTCGGGGTGATGCAAAGCTTTTTTTGATATTTGTACTATCAAGTGCTCAACGTGCCTTCGTGAAATACGACGATAAATACTATAAGCCAACCGAAGAGCCCCAGTTCACAGGTAAATTAACACTGTGGTCGACTAATACCAAGGATCTGCCTAGAAGGTCATCGAATTCACTCTGTATATACGTTTACAGACGCATATTCACATACAGTACATTTGAAAAACTATTTGTTAGGAGAATTTACCCCTGACCCTCATATCTTACATACAGTGAGGTAAGAAACAGTCTGTACAGCTTGTAAGGGTGGTGCAGTTTAGGTTTTGCTGAGACGTAACTGATAACAAAATACGCAGAATATTAGTTGAGAGTATGCTGCTTGATATTTTATGTTTGTATACAAATATTTTTTGGATTTATTGCCTTCCTTAATACATATCCAAACAATCGCATTCATCTAAATATACATAATATGTAATTCACTAAGGTTTTTTCCATTGGTTTTTGTACTCACGTCATTATGTTGGAGACGGGCGTATGTCAACATCGAGTAAACGCTTACTGGTGTCCGAATTTCCTGGGTGTAATACTTTTTCAGTAACGTTTTAGAATTCGTCGATGATTTGATGTTGCATTATATTATAATTTGTTTTCTATTATTTTGAATGTCATAGAAATTTAGGGTTGAGAGCTAGTTGTTTACACAAAGGTATTTATGTTGTTGCGGGTCGTGCATTTATGGGACTGTTATTGATGTGTTTGTAATTTCCGATGTTTTGGTTATCCATTATTCCTACGTAAAATATCAATATTCATTTTAAACTGTGTGTGCTTGAAATCTGTTTCTTCTTTCAGTGTTTAGTGGGGACAGTGCTTAGTGAGTATGTTTATTAGAAATTCCTCCAAAATACTTCTGATACAAAATCCGCAACATCAGTTAATAACTAGGAGTCAAATTTGAATTTCTACGACAGTCAAAATAATAAAAGTTATAATACACTTGCAACATCTTAATCATCTAACAACTCTAAAACATTACTGAAAAAATATTACATTTAGCAACTGTGGGAAGCAGTTATAGTCTACTCGACGTGTGTGTGTGTGTGTGGTTTGAGGTTTTCGGGCGCTAAACAGCGTGGTCATCAGCGCCCAAACGCATAGAAACAGGAACACATGCAGTGAAGGGACGCAGACGGACAGCGAACAAGGAGAACGGCTAAAAGACACAGACCTGACGCAGTTACAAATCCTCACCTACAGAGGCAAAACAAGAGGAGAAGAAACGCTCTAAAAAGGAAAGGAAACACAAGGAAAAGAGAACACAAATCGAAGTGAAACAAGTAGGTAATCGTGACTGGCGGACCTCCTACCTAAAGCCTGGGTGAGCCAGTCACCCAGCAGCACATTAAAATCCTCTCCTTAAAATCCGAGGCAACAAATTGGACAGGACACAAAACCGTAAGACCTTAACTACAGTCGTTGCGTCGTCTTGCAAAATAGAGGGCAAATCCGGTGGCAAGGAAACCACCGCCCTCTGGTCAGGGAATAAAGGACACTCAAGTAAAATGTGGCACACAGTAATCTGGACGCCACAAGCACTGCAGATTGGGGTGTCCTCCCGCCGGAGTAAAAAACCGTGCGTTAAGGGACTGTGCCCGATGCGGAGGTGAGTGAGGAGAACCTCATCCCGCCTGCATGACTGGTAGGACGTACGCCATGTTGACATCTGTCCGTCTACAGCGTAAGGACGCGAGTACGACAACCAATGTAAAACAACCTTATTATTACGTAAACTATAAGTAAATGCGATTGTTCTCAGATGTGCTGCTGAAGGCAACAAAGTCGAAAGATGCTCATACACAAAAAGAAGGTTAAGTAAGATACTACCCACTAATTCTCTGCATAATGTTCTACTGTAGCGTAATACGTGCTGCAGATCCCATAAAAAGAAAAGATACGAAAATAATTCGATACGCTGCGCCGTTCCCGAGTAAGTAAGCGCTGAAGTTTGCCAATCAGGCCATTGAGCGCACAGATTCAAGCTGCCCACCCGGTACAATTTCTTCTCATACTACTTAGGATATAGCACGAGACTATTCAGCCTTTGGCTCGGATTTAATGCTCCCCAGCCCAGTTTTTACTCCGCACTCTTGTTAGGATTTAGGAAACCAAACGAAGAACACCTTTGGTGACACCATCACTGGCAGGCTGCTTAAATTTGAGCGTGCAGCGGCCTCATTGGCTATCTCCAACGCTAATTAACTAAGAAACTAATCAACGAATCGGGTTTTTCTCTTAACAATTATTCCTCAGTACAATCTACCTCGCAACATCCTTACAAGCTCTCCAGACTGTTCCTGACCAGACTGAATGTAATAAATGAGAAAGTTTATGTTGAGAGTGTTTATGTGTATAGGTGGCAGATGGTATGCCCCTGAAACGGCTAGAACGATTTCAATGATATTGGGAATGGAGGCAGCTTACACCCTCAATTAACGCAAAGAATACCTTATACCTATAACTACCTATCAGAAAGGCTGAGGTGAAATAGAAGTGTGGCCCACAACTCGCAAATACCCATACGTTACTCATACACTGTTTCAGAATGAGAGCACTTACTGACTCGCAAGAAACTTTATACATAATACAAAACTTTTACGAAACTGTTTTGTTGGTGACAACTTACACAAAAGAAAAGAAGTTTATCACTTACTACATTTTCGGTATTCATGCTGTAAGACTGCCGCATAGGTCATGGGGATTTAATTTATTACTTCTTCAGTACTAATTCTATTCGCAACTTATTTCGCAGCCAGTATCCACATTTGACACTATATGTAGAAAATTATATCACTGTACAACAAATAATGCAAGAGATACAAAGTCATAAACTCTGATCTTCGTAATAATTAAACTACAGGACGAAATCGCTAGACGTACAAGTGAAATATGTATATAAATACGTTTGAAATATTTTGAATTTTATATTTGCCATGTGTGTAAGTGGGAAAAAGCCACGGGTGAGAAACTCGTCGTAAAGACCAACCATCCTTCTATTAGGCTGGTGTGATACATGGAGAGGCAAGGGGAGAGGAGGAGGTGGAGGTAGAAGGAGGAAATGGACACAGATAGTTGGGAGAAGGATATAAAAAGAGAGAGGGCGAGGAACAGAAGGACAGTGGTGGGGGGGGGGGGGGGGACAGGAAACTGGATATGTGTGGTAAGTTCCTATGATACCAAACTGCTGAGGTCATCGGTTCCTAGGCTTACACACTACTTAATCGAACTTAAACTAACTTACGCTAAGGACATCACACACACCCATGGCAGTGGGAGGACTCGAACCTCCGACGGAGGTGGCCGCGCGAACCGTGACAAGGCGCCCCTAGACTGCAAGGCTACCGCAAGGGAAGAGGTGGGGATGGACAGGCAGAGCGGATGGCAGGAGATAGTCAGAGACAGGTGGGAGGAGGAGATGAACAGAGAGAGTGGTAGGAGGATATGGACAGAGAAAGGGGAGTTGGAGGAGTTTAATAGAAGACTAGAGTAAATACGTGACCGAGCATTCAGTTATTTATAACTGTTTAACTGCAGGTAACTCCGTGGGATGGAGGTAGTTTTAGATAAAGGGAATAGTTGATATATTTTTGTACTTTTTCGACATTTAACAAATTAAAAAACTGTCTCACAAAGTGGAATGAAGAACGACTAATGATAGCGTTTCTTGGTGAGTGCAGCAAAGTGCTGGAAGGTTAGAATATAGTGTCCCATCGACACCGAGATCACTGCAGACGGAGCTCGAACTGGGAAAGGATGAGGAGTGAAATCTGCCGAATCCTTTCACAGGAACCAATCTAGACTTTGCCTTTAGTAGCTCAGGAAAATCTCGAGAACCTCAGGTATGGATGGTTGAATAGTGATTTAAATAGTCGTCCTCCGGAATGTGAGTCCGATTTGGTAATCACAGCGCCAGCTCGCTGAGTGGTGGTGGGAGAACACGAGCGTGTGCGTTTTGGGACAGCAGCGGTCAGGAGTCTGCCAGTGACAGAAGGTCCCCACTGTGTGTGTGGGCGTGTTGCTGGAAGCTGGGAACAGTCAGCAGGAAGACACTGGCACCAGTTGTCAAAGTAGGAGGTGATTTCCGGTACGAGGTGTCGCTACCACTGCACACAATGCATCCAACTGTCTTCGCGCAGCCCAGAATTATGGGGTGATTCGCATGGTAGCACATACACTGCCACGATTAAATGGTTAATAGGGTTAAAAGGAAATATGGCTGCTATTAAAGAGCACTACGAAGAAAGGGTCTACCAGCATCTTGTAAAACGACTCGTATAGTTTGAAAGAATTGCTGGAAATACGTTTCATTAACCAGTCTTAATGCTCAGATTTTCATTTGTGTAAGCTACCATGTTCGCTAAGAGTACATAAATCATGAAAGATATTCCAACCGGTGAGTTACTATCACCGTAAATCATTGTAATTTACTGACTCTTTGGCCCCTGCAAACTTTCTTCCAGATTCTTTAGCAAGGAACATTATCGGAGAAGGTGAATATCTGCCAGACGTAATCTAGCCGAGCTGAGTGCTATGAAGATGAACTAACCTTTTTGCAATTATTATTATTTCGTGCACTGCGCATTAATAGTATAAACAGCGTAACAAAACGCTAATAGTCTAATGACTCAAATTCGGTACGTTACATCTCGAATTTTAAAAGCCTATCGTCACTGTAGGCATTGTCTTGTAAAATAACCCAGATAAAGCACATCTTACATGACGCTTTTTAAACACCAAATGTGCGAAGAGTTTTGTGGCATTGTGGCAACCACAAGAGAGGACGGAGGGGGGAGGACGTTGAGAAGCACGGCGGGTAAGGGAATGGTCGAGGAACTGACTAGTTGGATTAATTTTCTTCACATGACTGTAATTCGTTCAAATTGTAATAGACTTATGTCGAAAACGTTTAGGCTGCGATAAGCCCCTTCTCTCGGAAAATAATTAATACATTATATGAAAGAATTAATTCACTGTATGAAAGAAATTATATTTGTATAAAGTCGATTGCAAGTTTAGTCTAAATGTACAGATAATGAGTGTGTGTGAGTGTGTGTGTGCGTGTGTGTGGGTGTGTGTTTGCGGGAGAATGTGTGTGCGATACGCTGCTATTTGGCTATATGGCCTGCCGTTGCCATATCTTTTGATAAACGTTTCATACACCGTAGTCACTTGCTTAAACCGTTGTATTACTGTTTCTATCATGTTATACTTTGCTTAATTTCGTTTGATATGTAAAACTATTTTACTTTAAACCTTCAAATTAGCTCCCATGCTGTTTCCACGAATCAGTTAGCTCTGTCTAACATTTCCTTTTTGGTTGTACTACAGACGACACAACACTGCTCGGTTTGCACGCTAAGGGCATTGTGCCACCCTTCACCGTCGAAAAACCTACTAGTTCTTTATCTCAATGTGCGGTGTCTTTTTTTTCGGACATGACTCATTCACATAATCGATCCTCCTAAATGGGCGATGGACTCATCTTCTTCAATGTCAACGGACAAGTATGTCCGACCTCCTACGGGAATCTGAGTAGCGAGCACGGAGGAAATGGACAAGGTCTCCGGATAGGTTGCGCTAGGTGGGACTGTGGGTCGGCCGCAATACGTTCCGAGAGAGTCCGTGCAGTCGTGATGAAACTGAGTCCCGGATGGCGCAATGGTTAACCCACCTGCCTAGTAAGCAGGAGATCCCGGGTTCGACTCACGCTCCGGCACATATCTTCACTCGTCACCAGTGATTCCATGTAATTTGCCGATACAGCTGACATCAGTAATTCATCCCTTTCCCTTCCCTTTCCTTTCTGCCCCCTCGATGTTCGGTTTATATACAACGAGATCTTTTTTTCACTGAATCAAGCAAATCTTTACAATCGTTGTCAGTGATGCATGAACCAGACATTGAATAAGTGATGCTGGCTGCATTTCTAATTGAACTTAGTTCTCGAAAATATGTCGGCCATATCTGTTTTGGTATATCGTGTCGATGCACGCAGCGCTTGATGAAGTTTCTCTTTTTAGGTGTTTTTCTACGAAATTAGAGCTAGATAAACGACACCCTTCACTGAATGTTTAACTTTGTTGGTTCCATGTCTGGATTCGAAGTATAACTAAGCTCTGAAACGCATTGTTTCTCCAATCGTTCTTCCAACTGAAGTTTGTATCACTCCATGAGATATCCATCCTCTGTTCGCAAACGACGCCTAGGCGTTATCAGCCGAAGCAAAAGTAGTCATTGGCAACGCATCACATTACAACTAAAATGCTGTACATACCTATACGGTCGAATCTCGTGAGCTATTTCGTCGGCTCTGAATCATCACATCGAGATACTGTAACGGATGCCGGGTGTGTAAGTAATTCAGTGGCCCTTTGATAGTCGTTGGTTACTTGACAATGTGTTAGATTCTCTGAGTTCCGTACGATCAGGCCTCGGAAGGCCCAGCAGTGCCAACCGATTGCCGTGTCATCTTCAGTCCACAGGCGTCACTAGAGATGTTACTGAGAGGCATGTGGTCAGCACACCACTGCGCCGGCCGTTGTCAACTTTCAAGACCGGAGCTCTACTTGTCAATTAAGTAGCTCCACAACTGGCCCCACAGGGTCTTAGTGAATTGCGATTGCGAAGAGCGCTCGGCATACTCGTATAGTCACCCATCCGAATGCTAGCCTAGCGCAGCAGCGCTGAACTTCGTGACGTGACGGGAACAGGTGTTACCGTGGTGTCATGGTCGTTGGCTGACAATGTGTACTGTAGCAGAAATGTACCTGTGGTATTCTGGATCCAACCTGTGAAGGCCATGGTTTCGCGTAGCCATTTAGGAGCCACAACGTTAATGACACCCGAAATACCCTTCGTCTTCACCAAACTGTGCCTCGTGGAATACGTATCCACGCATCCTCTAAGAGAGATAGGTCATCAAGGAGAACTGATACGTCACACTGGTAGTACACAGATTGAGCACACAGGATTTAAACATGGAACTGAATTCCTGACCTAGAGGAGATTCCCTCCATTTTAACGTGAAGGTAATGTTGTAGCAAATCAAATGTCCAGAAACAAATAAGCTCCAAAACCTTTAAAAAATCGCAATTGTTACAGTGTAAATAACTGAAAGAACAAGAAATAAAGAGACACGCATCTTCCCATGCTCACGCTTATGCTCAGTAAAGGATGTCGATTCAGATTACTAGAGTGGGCTGAAATTTAAGAGAAGCATTAGGAAGAACTAATGTAATAAGAGGTGGGATATTTATGCATTGAGAATGGATTATAAACGTTAGAAGTTCTGCGAGATACTGTGGCACCAAATAGTACAGCAGATAGTTCAGCTGGAGAGGAACTGAAATCAGTAAAATGTGAGCAGTCAGAGAATAGTGATTGACAGCTGTAGGAACTGAAATCGTAACTTTGAATTCACATTGGGTAGTACAAGGAATACCTCAAATGTTGACAAAAGAAGGAAATATGACAGTGGTAATGAAGAGAGAGAATACCAGAATTTAATTCATAAATGATTCCAATAGGAAGTATAAGAAAGTGAGGTAGTATGGCATAAGGAAAAATATGAAGAAATTGAAATGTTGATGACCTACTTAAGGACCGACTAAAAATAATAAAAGTTAGAATAACGTTCAGGGAATACAACAGGAAAGGCGGCAACACAAAGTGTGCAAAAAGATTGTTGCTGTTAAATGCAGGGTTGAAAGCAAGTGGATAGAGGACGTCTTCGAAACGGAGGAGCTGCCTTGAAATGTGACTGACGATGAGGCTGGTGTAGATTTGAAGGAAAAAAGTAGATTCAGTGTTACGAGTCTGAGTCTGACAGGGCTTTGTAAATCTTGGGACCAAACAACACTGGCTAGAATATTCGTTCGGAATTTTTAAAAGCTTTGGACTAAGAATTAAGCGAACGATTACTTCAGGGTACAAAATTTCAGAGGCTAGAGACATAGCAACGTACGTTTGAAAGCCTACAGTCCACATACCAGAATAAAAAGTTCTCGGGTTTCCATTCGCGTCAAGCGATTAATATTACAGGTAATTTTGGCCAAGCCCTCTGTGGCCGTTATCAAATGGCAACACCACTTGACAATGGCATGTCCGAAAGCCCATATAATTTTAACCACTTGACGTGCCTGGAACCCGAGACCTTTTTATTCTGAGATTCTGTATTCTTACATCCACATAATACTAAAGGAACTAAAATGCAAGATCTACCGTACAACCTCTTTGACAGGTTATGCATCGAAACTTCTTGCAGATTACTTCAAACAAAAACGTGTAGGACACTGACGATCTGTTCAAAGAGAATCTGTTAGGGGACGTCAATAAACTAAGATATTTAATTCTTCTAGCTTAGAACAAAGGAGCACATGATGTAAATTACATAGAGGGTATAAAAAGGAGACTTACACACAGTAAAAGGAGAATATCGCATTTAAAAATGTGTGCTAATGTCATAATTAGTCCTTAACTTGAGAATTAAATTTCGGAGAATGCACATCTGAAGGATGGTACTGTATGGGAGTGAACCTGAGACTGTGCAAAATCGAAAACGAGTAAACCGAAGTGTTAATTGATGTTGTCTTCCAGAGAGATGTTGAAATTTAAGTGGACTCGTAACTTGAGGATTTAGAACTTCGCGGAATCGGCGAATAAAGGAATATGTAGAGGCCACTAATTAGAAGACGGCGTAAGATGACAGTTGTGGGCTAAAAATCAAAGATTAACGCCACAGAGTGCTACAATTGCAAGGGTGGACAGAGATTTGAATACATCCAACATAAAAATTGAGGTCAGAGAGTTTTCTGTTGAGGACAACAGCAGCTAAAATAATCAGTGTTTAAGAAATAAGCCGCATTCAGCTGTGTATGAACTTTTTTGTGTACAGGAGCACGACCAGTTTCCTTATATCAAAGCACATATTCAGATGTACATATGTCAGCAATAAACAGCTTGTTCGAATATCTGAGCGCCAAAACTGTATCATTAGAGCGCTATACACTAGGAATGTTCTTATTAAAGTTCCCAGCAGGAAAATTGCACAGGACTGCACATTTTCTACCTTTGTATCCAAACTTTTTCAATGCCTTGAGGACTTTGATACCTTCTCAAAATAGAATACTGTTACCAGCAATAGGCATGGCATCATAGTTCAAACTGACCAGATGAAAAACTAACATGTTAAAAACGCGTTTACTTGGCACCTGGAATCGGCGGACATCAACCCTCTAACCGCCTCGCCATGGAGCACTACACTGAGATGAGTGGAATGGACCTTGTGATTTATTAAGCCCCATATGTATCAAGAAAATCAATTACCTTCAACAACTGAAAAAACGGCAGCTTTTGAACGTGCAAAAATAGGGCCTGCTATGGTAGGAAGGTACTTTCGGGCTACAGAGGAGAATGAGACTTCGATTTAGGCCCATAATTTGCAGGACCATCACATTGAAATGAACCAAATTTTTATTAAGAAATGTCTCAATATTTGTTTATGCTGTTTATAGTCCATAATAGTGTATTCAATTAGAAAATGATAAGTGACTTTATAAACACCCTGGCTTCCCACGCCCGGGTTCCCGGGTTCGATTCCCGGCGGGGTCAGGGATTTTCTCTGCCTCGTGATGGCTGGGTGTTGTGTGCTGTACTTAGGTTAGTTAGGTTTAAGTAGTTCTAAGTTCTAGGGGACTGATGACCATAGATGTTAAGTCCCATAGTGCTCAGAGCCATTTTTTATAAACACCCTGTTTAATATATGCACGGAAAACGTAGCTATTGCTGGAAAGATAACCCTTTCCATCATGCTGACCTTATAACACAGCTCAGTATATTTATAATACAATTATAGAGTTTCTGTATAGGATTACGTGGCAATTAATTTCAAAGTCAATGCTACGAAGGCCGCATTAGTGAGTTCATGGTTAATATTTAATAGTATCTTCACTTATTCACAGTAACGTTTCTTTCTCTGTTGCTAATGTGTTTCTTCGCTACTTCTTAAGGCAAGTGCATCATTAATTACAGGCTATTTTGTATTAAGAAACACCATAATTGTGAATCACATTCCAAAAGCTTCTTGGTATGCCTTTTGCACTTGAAAGCGAAAATTATTGACCACTGGGTATTTCAGTATTGCTCCTTCCAGTACAGAGCACTACATTTTGAGCATTCTCCTAGGTTGCAGTACCGCCGTCGTGAAATGCAGGAACATGAAAAAAGATGAGCAGAGTGAGGTGTCATATGTTCTACAGCACTTTTTGTTCTCGAAACGGAGGTCTATGTACCTTCTTTCTGCCCTGATGCAGCACTGTTGTCTGCCTAATGCGAGCGCAATAAATAGCTGTCAGCTGAGGAGTTACTGCAAAGCAGAACCGTAAACTCAGCGCCAAAAGCGGGATATCCAGATTGTTGTTTACGCGAATAAGTCTTGCTATGAATAACGGCGTGAGGAATCTCTTCCAGCAGCTCAGGCATTAGCTTACTGCAGCTTCGAGTTAGTCTTTTATCGTGACGTAATGCATGTCGGAGTGCTACACGTTAAATGTGTAGCTTGCAGATACTTCATACTGATTGTTTTACTGGAGCACCACTGACAGAAATAGTATCGTGTATGTTGAAAAGAATGAGTACTTTCTATAATACGTGGCAGAACAAATGATTTTAGCAAAACTGCATTTCAAAAAAATTTTTTATTCCTGAATTGGCAGACTGAAAAAGAAGCATGCACTGAAAATTAGATTTATTCGTGCTGCTGTTGTAGTCGTCAGTTTGAGTATTGATATGACGCATCCCTCAACGCCTGAAGACCCTCTGAAGACTGACTTATGCAGCTTTCAGCACTAGTTTCACCCATATAATTACCTTAATAAATAATCCTTGTTGTCTCAGAGGGTGCTCTATCGAGATATCCCTTCATTTCGCGAAATGATGCCATGAAGTTATCCTCCCTCCAATTCGTTTCTGTGCCTCCATATGGGTTACCCGGTCTCCCACACAGTCTTCAACTTTTTTCTGTAGCACCACATTCCAAATGCCTTGATTCCCTTCTCATGTGTAGCTTTTCATTCATGTTTCACTTCCATGCGCGAGTACGGGCGAGGCACATAGCTTCAGAAAAAGACTTCCTAACAGCTAACTTGTTATTATAAGTTACCTAACCAAATTTTAATAAAATTCGAACTAATAATTAAAAACCTGTTGAGAGTATAACATTAAAACAATAATAATAAAACTTTTAACATAATTTTCATCTCGTTTTCAGATATATATCTGCAGTCAGAGCAGGGTTTCTAATACTTAAATTTGTACTGGATCATTTTTATTGTACAGCATTAATTAGTATGTACCAGTAATGGCGGCGAACGCCCAAACAGAGAGCTATAAAAGAATTTTCCTTAGGCAGCCTAGCTGCCAATTCGCCCCACACGGTACTGTTGTATCGTGAGCAGAAATGTCTGTATTTTTGACAGATACATGGAAGAAACAGTAAAAGGAGAAACTTCTTGTGATACGTGAACCGTAGCGTGTAGCTCGACAGACTTTCTGTTCATATTTTTTTCTTAGAGTAGTTATTGTGCCTTGGCTGTTTTTAGACGACAATTTGAAGACGTAGTGCTGCTGGCAGTTTCGTCCTCGGCTGATACTTTCCATTGTTGTGCCGTTGGTCGGGCGGAAGGGAATTGATTAGGTTGTTGGTCGGTCCTTCAGCCGTCCCTGGGTCGGGTTGTCATCTGATTATTGAACCTTACTCTTGGCTGCCTGTCTCGTCTCACCGTAGAGCTACCTCCTCAGGCCGAACCTTGGAACATTTCTGAGCACCACTGTTCTGTTGGTTATAGATTGTGATTTTTGTTTTAGTCTGAAGTACTGTGCGAGGCCTTCAGCCGTCTACTAATTTAGTTTGTTTTCATTTTAAAATAAGGCCTTCAGCCGATTTAAGTAAAATTTGATGATTGATTTGTTTAAAAATTAAATTTTGAAAGTTTGTTCTATCACAAATTCTTGTTATGCAGGCCTTAAGCCTTGAGTTGTTCAATGTCCAGTGGGTGGCCTTCAGCATAGCATTTACGTGAAATATTTTTAAGATAAGCACTTCAGCCGTCTTAAATTAAAATTTGAAGATTCATTTGTTTAAAACGGATTTTTTAAAAATTTACTCTATATGAATCTTTTGTTATCCAGGCCCTCAGCCCTAAGTTGTTCAATGTCTTGTGTGTGGAATCCAGTCGAGTATTTAGGTGAAATTTTTTTTAAAGTAAGACCTTCAGACACGCGCATTGTTTAAAGCAATTTTTATAACTTTTGTTGCGGCCTTCAGCTGTTCTTGTTTTTGGTGTGGTTTTGGGCCTTTCGCCCAGGAAGTATCTCATGTTTTCTTAACTAGGCCTTTAGCAATATTGTTTTATTTTGATCCTTTTAAGGCAATGTGTAATTAAGAGGTTCTTAGGAAAATAAAAGTGTGTGTGTTTAGTGCAACTGACAGTAACTGATTACGGCCCCCTCCACAACCTTAACCTGATCCGCTCTATCCTGCGAAACCAGATTTCAATATGTCTTTATTTTTTTCTTCGTGTTTGATACAGTTCTGTGGTTAATGAAATATGATGGGAGAATTTTTACCTTATAGATGTTACCTTTGTAGGAGCAGTCCTGGTGTTGCCTAATGGCATAGAGAATGGCTTAAAACATCATTCAGAACCTGGCATTTGCATTCGTCTACACTGTCGTATAACGTACAGTGCAGTCGGAAAATAGAACAAAAAGTGAAATATTGCGTTGTTGGGTGCCTATGAAGTACGAAATTTTATCTTAAGCAAAAATTGAATTTCAACTGACGAAGTGACTAGTCCGACTAAATTACGAAATGTAGCAAATAGAAGCTTAAATGCATTACACGCTATTGTGTTGGAGTCTTGCTAAAAATCCTAATAAGAAAAATTAGTACTTAAATATTTCAAGTGAATATTAATTACCATAGACTCAAACTGAACTAAGAACTCAGTCTTATACACTCGAACACACACACACACACACACACACACACACACACACACACACACACACACACACACACACAAAACGCCTCGTGAAGGAATTATACGAATCTAACGGAAATCAATAGAGGTAACTTACATGCACAGATAAACAGTGATTAAAGTTTTTGAAAATTGGGCTATTTGTTCAGAGAAAGAGCTTTACAAATTGAGCAAGTCAGTAACGCATTAGTCTACCCTTGGCCCTTATGCAAGCAGTTATACGGCTTGGTGTTGACTGATAGTGTTTCTGGATTTCCTCGTGATGGATATCGTTCCCAGTTCTGTCCAAATGGCCCGTTAGATCGTCAAAATCCCGTGCTGATCGGCGGGATCTACCCATAGCGCTGCAAAAGATCTCATTTGCGGAGAGATCCAGTAGAATCTCCAGCCGTTGTGAGTGGGCATCGTCCTACTGAAATGTAAGCACACGATGGCTTGCCTTGGAAGACCGCAAAAAGAGGAATATCAAGTCTTCGACGTACCGTTGTGCTTTAAGGGTGCCGCCGATAACTGACAAAGGGATCCTGCAATGAAAGGAAATGGTATCTCACACCACCACTCCTGGAGATCAGACCGTATGCAGGCGACTATCAGGTTCGTATCCCACCACTGACCTGGGCGTCTCTAGACACGACTCAGCTGATCACTGATGCTCAGTTTCACCCGTGAATGGCCAAAGCGTTTCAGTCGGATGGTGAAAAAGTAAGTACAAGTAACAAAAATGGCTTCAAATGGCTCTGAGCACTATGGGACTTAACATCTATGGTCATCAGTCCCCTAGAACTTAGAACTACTTAAACCTAACTAACCTAAGGACAGCACACAACACCCAGCCATCACGAGGCAGAGAAAATCCCTGACCCCGCCGGGAATCGAACCCGGGAACCCGGGCGTGGGAAGCGAGAACGCTACCGCACGATCACGAGATGCGGGCTAAGTAACAAAAGCCACGAAAGAAACATACATCACACATCGTTCCAGAAGGCAAAGGGCATAGCACTCTTAGCTCACAAACACAAGACCAAGAAAGTTCTGGCTGAAAACGGAAACTGGAAGGGGCTGATTTCGAAGCGGTACTCATCACTGAAGACAATTCTACTGTAGTGAATGACATTCCGAGTCGAGGTCGTGTCTGGAAACGCCCTAGACCGCAGTGGAACTGTCATCCGCTACATGACAGTAGTCTGCAGTGGCTTTTTTTTCATAGCAGGACCCCTTTGTCTGTCATTAATAGCAGCCTTTCATCACGGCGATACGATACTCTACGCCCCGTTTTGATGCCCTTTAACGCAAGCCATCCTCGGCTACATTTCAGGAGCATTATTTCCGACCGCACACTGCCATAGTTTACACTGTTTGTCCTCGTGCTCGACCAACCCTACCTTAGCCAGAAATATCGCCGTTTTCTCCCCACCTGAGAACGTTTGCTGCGTTATGGGATGGGTCTTCCAACCATCTCGGAATTTTGACGATCTAACGCCCCTCTTGAACAGAATTCGTTACGGTATTCCTCAGGACATCCAAAAGCTCTATTTAATTAATGTCAAGCCGTATAGCGCCTTGCATAAAGGCCAAAGGTGCACCAACAAGTTATTGTTTTCTTCAAGTTGCGAAGCTGTTTCTCTTGAATAAACTATTTAATTTTTCTTAAAATGTTATCATTTATTAATATTTACACATGTGCATCGGATCTACCGACATCTGTCCCAATCGGAGAAGTCCACTGTCATGCGTCGAGTGTTTTTCTTCGTTTTTTTCGTAGAGTGTATATGCTAACGGTAAACAGATACAACACCGAAAACTTATGTAGACTAATGAAATTTCGGAAAGACAAGTGTCTAGGCAACGTATTCAAGCGTTTAACATTGCATGATAACAGATTATGTAAGCGCGATATAAGTAATTGCAAAGTGAGATTCTTGTTCATTAATAACGAGTGTAACTACCAGATTGTTCAATGTAAGTATGCAAACGTAATACATAGTGTTGTACAAGTGCCGGACGTCAGTTTGTGGGTTGGAGTTCCATCCCTGTCGCACTTGGTAGGCCAATGTATGTACACTAAATGCTCTTTGTAGATGAAGCGGGAGTTGTCGTCCGATGTTATCCCATACGTGCTCGATTGGAGACATATTTGGTGATTCATCACACAAAGGCCATTTGTAGACACTCGCTAGGTCATGTTGGGTTACAACAGCGGTATGTGGGCGAGTGTATCCTGTTGGAACCTCCCCTTGAAGTGCTGTCCATGAATGGCAGCGCAACAACTCAGATCTCAAGATTGAAGCACAAACTTACATTTAGGGAGCATGGTACAACCACGAAAGTGCTCCTGCCATCATACGAAATCGCACTCCAGACCATAACTCCAGGTGTAGATCCAGTGTGTCTAGCATGCAGGTAGGGTGGTTGCAGGCTAGCAACTGGCGTCCTCCTAACACGGTCATCATGGCAGCGAGGCAGAACCAGCTGTCATCAGACAATACAACAAGCCTCCACCCCGCCCTCAAATGAACTCTCAGTTGACCCCACTGAAGTCGCAAATGGCGGTTGTTTGGGGTCATTGAAATAAACGCTACGGAGCACCTGGCTCGGAGCTGTTCTCGGAGTAACCGATTTGTAACAGTTCGTTGTGCCGCAGTGGTGCCAACCGCTGCTCAAATTGCTACTGCAAATGCAGTACGATACGCCACAGCTACAAGCAGAACACAATGGTCTTCCCTCCTGGCAACGTGGCAGTCCGGAGACTGTTCATCTAGCGACCGTACATTCACGTGACCGCCGCTGTCAGCACTCATGTACAGCTACTGTATTCTTGTCAGTTCTTACTGCAATCTTGCAGGGGGAATGTGATGCTTTTCGTTACCTTATTGCTCGAGCTTGTTCAAACTCAGTGAGGTGCTGATAATGGCATCTTTGTGACGTTAAGGGCTTCCTTGACTAACATCAGCCCACCACGTCCAGTCTCAATGGCAACCAACGCTCACAACCTTTACAGCGGGTATTTGAAGCAAACCTGATTTTAATCTTTATTATGGAGTTACTAGCACCAATCGTATGCAGATGGCTTGAAATCTGAATGGACATCACCATCAGATGTACAAACACGCCTACCAGCTTTGTCGGTCATCTCCTACTCGGTGCTGCATTTTTTCCCGTCTGCGTATTTTTACTATGTATTTCACATACATCCTTAAGCAGGTAACAATAGCAGTACAGACAGTATGGAAGTTCGTGCGGCCGCAACACTCCTGGATTAGAAGAGGTAAAATAGTCGCAAGATACGAGGTATCACGGTGATACATTACAGCCGCTCTCAATATTATCATTAACCGAGCAGTAGCTGGCTACTGGTGTGGCAACATTGTACCACCAAGTGACATATCAACTATGAAGTAATTTCATTCGGACTCTTGTAGCGGCATAAGGTACCCACCACCATTCTCCACTTATTGCTTGCGGGGTGTGTAAACGGATGTAGACTTAAGTGCACATAGCAAGTAGTTGCACTCATACTAATGACCTCTGCCGTTACTTGTGAAGAAGTGAATTCCTATATTTAGGTTATCAAAGTTAGTTAAGTTAAGGTTCATACTGAAAACTGTTTAAAGAACTAAAAAAATTAAACTGAATGGATCACATTCATACGGTAATCAATAGTAGAAACGTAATGTAATTTCCTGTAATCTATAGAGTCAACAATTTTGGTTGACAAACTGCTACAAATACTAAAATTTCACTCTCAATATTACTTCATTTAAAAGAACAGGAAATACCAAGGTAGCACTGAAATACAGCAGTAAATTTATCAATACCATATTAAACAAATTCATGGAAAATTAATTAATAAAATTAAATAAGAAGTAGGATTTACTAGGAACTGAAAGATTCCGTGGTTCGGAAAGTTATTTTAAACGTTGACTTCTAAAATACGTAGTTATTTTTGTTATGCAAATTTTGTTAGTGTCTTAAATTGATTAGTAACAATATGAAGTTTGAAACTCAAGTAAAAAAATTAGTTAGCCTCTCTGGCACAGTTATCGTCTTTAATATTAATCAAATTTAGCATTCATAATGTAAAATAGGGCGTGGATCCTGTTTCCAGTAATTATACATTAGTGATCAGGTAATTTCATAGTGACTATGAAATTATAACTAGAGTTCATAGAAGAATTACATTGTCTAAAGCTCTCAAAACACTGACAAGATTTTTAGTGATTCGGAGACACTTGCTAATATTCATTATATTGCTTTGGTCAAACGGTACTCTTCCTTTTATTCCTCTTTAAGCCACCGACGTATCGTGCGTGGCACGGGGAACGTGTAGTTACTCTTGCAAACTGAAGAAATAGCTTCATGAATATTCGCTGCGCCAGAGCCACTCAGACTTGCGACCCCACTCACTCGCTGCTACATCATTTGGCCTCTTAAGATATGTAGCTGTTAACGACTCTCCAATCAACACAGATTCATTTTTCTTTGACTTAACTAGTTTGTCAACAGTACAAATTTTACAGAAATGTTCTTAACAGTTTCACATAGTATTTCATTTGTAACAAATTCGTATCTCATATTTTTACGATATTTATTCAATAGTCAAACTGATCATACACAACAAAGTAAAAAGAATAACATTATTGCAGAAGTAAAATCAAATATTTACGTCCACTAATGTGCTATACTGTCACACACTGTGTTGTAGTGACGTAGGTTCCGAATTTCAGATGGTGAAATAGAGTAAACACTACATGAAAGTCGATATGGGGATTTAATTTCAAAAGAGATGTAAGGTATATGTATGCAAAAAATTGGTGTGAAAAACTTCAGTTGAAAATATGGGAGCTTATTGATCTCTGGATTAAGTTCCAAATTCACATATGGAATTTCTTGTTTACGTAAAACAATATTTTTTGTGAGATATTAAAGTATCACGTACAACAAAATCGTCACCTCTTTACGGTGTACCAATTTTCGGGTATATGCCAAACAGTAGAGAATCAAGATAGGAGATACAAAAGATTTGCATTAACTGCCCGTTAGATAATAGATACTGAGAAGTCAGAGGGAAATGTTTATGTTAGCGACTTTAGGAAACAGGTTATTGTAACGACGTGGCGGAAAGGAAGAGAAAGCTGTTCAATCTGGGGAAGACCAAACTTTAGGAGCACACGAAACGTAGGACGCTCTGCACAGCGCACCCGTGCCATACTTTGTTTTTGGTGCACACACATCATTAATTACGACTGCAGTGAGCACAAGAAATATTTTTCTTTGCAATCCATTGCCTTGCTAACAACAACAGAATCGATTTTGTGCGGTCCATTTGTACCTGTGGAGGAGATACTGGTCTAAGGTACTAGAATCGAAAACGAAACAGCAATCTGAATGCAGTCTTCCGACGCACAAAAAATTCGAAGTGCGTTTCATTTCACGGAAAACTGGTGGCTAGTGTTTTGTGGGACATAAATGGGATTCTACTCATCGATTGCCACGGAAAGGTAAATAAAATACTGAGGAAACCACTCAGAAAAATATGCTATACCTCAAACGCAATGGGAAAAATGACAGATAAGAAGAATGAGTTGCTAGAATATGAAATTTAATACAGACTCGATACCCTCAAACTTACTGACAATATGGAGTATTTTGTTACCTAGTGAGTGTAGCATCCAGGAGAAACCTTCCACGAGGAGAGAATTATGTACTGTTTTGGAAGGAGGAGAAAAGCAGGATCGCTGCTGAATTCGCAGATCTCAACGCCCGTATGAGACTTGCAACTTCTGAAATTTCTGGGTATTCCAGAAGACAAAACGAAAAAAAAAAAAAATATCGCGAGTATCAATCTCACCCATACCAACTGGAAACCGAAGTCTTTAACTTGTAAACTGCACACAGATACAGTGAAGTAGCATGCTATAGTTAACGTTTGTTGCTGGCCATTTAAGCTTAAACACCTTGAAGGTGGCATGAAAAAATTGTGAAATCGGCATCAAGTAGGATAGGCAATTGACCAGCATTTTACGCAACTACTCAAAGTCGATACGCGTTACGCTCCCATATTCTGTACATGATACTCACTACGCAGCAGTTATTTCTCTAAAAATCTCATTTGAACGTTATTGGAGCATAATGCAATATTTAGCAAGGAGAAACGTTAACCAGAACACATTGGTATTCCAGATCGGTGAAATCGCTGTCTGTAATAACTGTGGGTTACTGCTCCTGCGCACTTTGACTGAGATCCCACTGCTGTTCAGGAGCGCCATACTCAGCGACATGCTGTATCTCAGTGGCCCAAGTAGACTTTCGGGTGATAGGACAGAAAAACTGTGCATGATAATTATTGCTGGGGCCTACCTTTAACCACCAACCAACCGAGAAAGGTGCACTGACAGTGGAGCTACAAATTTTAACACTAGACTAAGGAATGGCACCACATCGTCCTTTTATAAGAGCCGAGAGATCTATCATTCATTGTAAAATGCGACCATGAGATACACAGAAACTGGCACACCACTTGTCGGCCGCAACGTTTGATGATCTCAAGCATAGAGTTGAAGTAATGTTTAATAACGTACCCATATTTATATTTCAAGCTCCCAACTAGTTTACACCTGTTTTTACTGCCAGAGCTCGTATCCCTGGGAACAGTGTATCTATGGAAATTTCAGCACACTGTGCACTTTAATAGTCTCGAAAAGTTCAAGGGTTAGTGCAGGTTGCCTAAATGTATAGCAGGGTAGTGACGTTAAATGCATGACATCATCAAGCCAGACCTCTACTGTACGCTCCCCCTCCCATTCCCTACCCTCCCCCTCTTTACAACCTACCACAGCGTAGACAATAGAAAAATCCAAGATAGCAGAAAAATCACAATTTTCATTTATGCCCTGCCCCCTCCCCTCAATGCAAACTATCACAGAGAAATTTTATAATGGGGCATCCAATCTGGAGGTAGTTTCAAGAAATAAATATGTCCTAGATATAAATAAGTTCTGGAACAAAGAAACGAGTTCAATTGAGCTTCATACTCCACCCTCTCCTGCTCGTCTCCATCCAGTCACAGTGAAGTATTAAATTGATGCATAGAAATGATGTGAAGTTACACTATTTCTGGCTTATAAATGGTGTCAAATTACATTATTTTTCTACACATACATTGAAGTAAAAATAATCTCGGGTTACATTATTTCCAACACATATTTATGTATCTCCGGTGGGATGGTAAAATTATGTTTAAAAATGGTGTCACATTACATTATTTGCGAGAGATTATGGAAAACGGCATACACGTATATAGCTCTGGTGTGTAAAATTAAATTGCGGTATAGAAATGGAGACAAGTTCAAGCACATGCATTATTTAAGTAAAGTGGCGCAGTATATTTTCCTCTGAATTGCATACACACATATCTTTGTATTTCACATGTCCTGTACTGTACTCTTGAGACATGTGAACTCTTTCACTGTGATTCAAATGCGAAATACTATGGTCCTTAAACAATCTAATGTCTCGTAAACAAAATAACATTTGTTCTCTCTCCCTCTCCCTCCCTCGAAACCCCCCCTCTCTCTCTCTCTCGCTCTCTCTCTCTCTCTCTCTCTCTCTCTCTACCTCTCTCTCTCTCTCTCTCTCTCTCTCTCTCTCTCACACACACACACATACACACACACACACACACACACATGCACTCCAGGTGCCACCATACCTCTCCTGGGAGTATTTTTCAATGTGGTCACGGTTCCCCACTAGCTGCATACCATTCATTCTAGTTGACCGTCATTCTACCTGGGTGAACAAGAAATTGTTCACTGTTTCGGAAAACAGATCACTGATTTATGAAACAGGTTACTGGTTAAACAACATGAATGATGGTTGGTAGAGAGGAAAGAACGACGGTCGTAGGAAAATTATAGTGAATGGAGATTAATGAGCAGTGCAGACTGATGGTTAATGGAAAGAATAAAGGTCCGTAAAAGTACAACCAATTTTTCTGACACCGCAATTAATATCCTCAAAACTATAATAATTTCCACATAATTGTGTACTGTAATAAACTTCTTCTGTACTTGTTTCGAATATTTCTTCTGCTTTGTCATGAAATCTCATCTCACAGTATTAAAGTAAACACAATCTTTTGTGCCATGTTCAGTAAGAATGTAAACACCAGAAGTTCCTGAACTTTTTAAGCAGTAATACATACATTTCCATGCAATACACATGTTGAGGACGCCCATGAAGGATTTCGCTATCTGCTTCAAAACAGAGAGAACCCCACAGCAGCAAGTTACCACCACAGGTCTCAGCTGCCTTGGTAAGGCGCAGTCCTACTGACAGATGTTGCGTGAAGCAAACAAAGTAAGAGGAATGACGAGGAAACAAAAATACACGTCACATAAAATTCATTATAAAAATGTATACAATATATACAGTATATTTACATGCAATTTATTTACATCTCATTTTTCGTATATGATGAAATTATGATGGATCACTGAATTTCCGTTGAAAAAGTATACAAATATTTACATAAAAATAGTTTACTTACAATGAATTTTAGTTCAATATAATTACGTGCATTCGTGAACCTTCATCTGGAAGATGGTATTCACCGCAATTTAAATCTGGAATTCACATCATTTTCATTTTTGAAGAATCTACAATAATGACACGCCCTGCTAAACCTGCAGGACAGGACAGGTAGTTTAAATTGTGAAAAGGGGCAAAACTAAGCGGCTGTCAGTTACACTCGAACATACAACTTTTTTATTTGACCAAACACTACAAGAGTCAACAAATTTAAAAACAAAAAAGCATTAAGTTTAGCAAGTTAATAACCGGCTGAATACGCCATACAATCTCATGCCTTAAGGGCAAGACCACTTTAATTTAAAATCGGCTGAAAGCCAATAACTTAAGACTCAAGCCAAAATCAGAACTTTTAAACGGCAAAAGCCGAAGGCCGAAACAATGTGACACCTTAAGAGCAAAAGAACTTTAGTTTAAAAATCGGCTGAAGGCCCATCACTTAAGACTGCTCCACGCCAACCGACTAACTGCCAGGCTCGGAAACGATGAAAAGAGCTAATATAAGTCGGCCGATGAGAAGATCAACTGAACGACCAACCAGCAGTCGTCCCTCTCCAATCTCCCTCCGTCGGACAGTCCGTGTGTGTCGCGAGCGGTCGGCGAGCACTGGCTGTCCGTGTCTCACCGGCGCTCCGTCCCAACTTCACTGCTTCCGCGTCCCGACTGCACTGCTGGTCCGCCTCCAACTGACTTCCAGACACACGATGACCCACAAACACTATAGGTCGCTCCAGAGATGGTACGACAGTGCACTTACCGATACGCACTGTTGCTGCCGCTGATGGGCAAGTAAGGCAGGAAGTTAGTGATGCCAGTAAATGGAATAACAAAACTAGGCGGGAGTACCGTAATAGAGGATGACAAACAATAAATGGGAAAAACGTGAGCCATGCACGGCTCAAATAAAAGAAATTATGATTTATCACTGAGTTTCCAGTACAGCTTACAGTTATACTTCTTTCAGGTATTCACTTTATTAATAACAAAATCAGTCATTATTTTAAATTCAGTAATGGACCCTAGCCAACAACTGATGCATTGTTTTCTACTACCTAGTTTCAATTACTTTTAAGCTTTACCCAGCTACACACTGGCAGTTACGTTGAAGATCATCATCCAGAGGACACACTAAAATAAGATTCTCTTAGGATTTTTGGTAGGACAAGGAATAAGAAAAGAAATATTCTTATAGCAAATCTTTATTGAAACTGGTTTTCGTGTGTCATTAGGATGGTGATCTTGCGAAGTAACCGAAAGAAGCTACTCAGCTGACCTTGGGAATTTGTGGAAACTAGGTAGTCATAAGCACTGCACGGTCTGCACCTATAGAAAAGTCTGACATATTTATGTGAAAAGACAAAGATATTGACATCTCAACTGTGTAAACGTGCGTGACTGCATACGCACACACACCCACCCACCCACCCACCCGCCCACCCACCCACACACACGCACGCACACACACACACACACACACACACACACACACACACACATACACACACACACACACACACACACACACACGCAAAAACACACTCACACACATGAAAAAACACACTCACACATACATACACATCTGTATTTCATACATCAATTTCTACATTCTTCGCACAAATTATCTCTCTCCATTTATTTTGCGTGTTGCAAGACGCCAATATTCGATATGTATTACAGAATTTCAGTACCATATACACACCAATATAGGTAGGAAACAGTGTATGTAGTACTTCCAACTGTCTAGTTTCAACTGCTCATCAAGGTCATCAGACTACCCACTTCCGACTACTTTACATGATCGCCACGGAAAAAACAAACGGAAATAAGTTTCAATATTTTGTACAAGTATATTTGTTTTCTAATATATCATCCTATCACAGGCCCTAAGAAAATCTTATTTTCGTGTATCTTATTGATGGTTTGTTGCAATGCAGCTGATAGTGGGTGGTAGTTTAAAGTAGGCAGTAGAGGGCACTGCAATGCCTCTTTCATGTTACAAATTCAGTTGTTTCATCTGATTTACATGGCTTTGTGAAAGGCTTCGACTAAGTGTAGTGTATTAAAGTCTTGTTGCCAGAATACGATGTGAGTGATATACAGAGCGGGTACAGCTCTTACTTCCTGCACTCTGACTGAAAGTAAGTGTTGACAAGTACGAACCAGTGACTGGGGCATAAAACGTGCAGTTGATGGGTCTACGTTAGTGTGCCTGTCACTTGCGAGATTTCCCAGATGATATCGGTGAGCGGAGTGTCCCGTCATGAAAAACAGTATAGGAAATGCAGCGTGTTTTTTTAAAATGAAATTCGTATCTGGAATCAATGAACAAAATGAACCTTGTCCTAGAACAAAATTATGGTTCAAATGGCTTGAGTACTATGGGACTTAACTTCTACGGTCATTAGTCCCCTCGAACATAGAACTACTTAAACCTAAATAACCTAAGGACATCACACACATCTATGCCCGAGGCAGGATTCGAACCAGCGACTGGAGCGCCTAGAACCGCTCGGCCACCCCTGCCGGCAATCTTGAACAGATAAATGTAATTTTCTCATAATAAAATTTACGTATAGAGTGTTTTGATATGTCTATTTTTTTCCATCGGACTGCAACATGTTATATAAAGAAACATTTTATTATTGAAGTTTCATTCCAATGAGATTTTATTCTTGTTTCTAACGCCAGTACAATAGACATGAAAGCTGCAATAGCTGAAGAATTGAATCGCTCACACGAAATTTATCTGACGACAACAGTTATCAAAAGCAAAGTGTAGAAATGCATTTCAGAGCCATCAGCTGTACGAATATACGTTTAGTTTAATCTCTACCAGTTACGGCTAAATCAGACACAGAAGAAACATGTGTAGTACACACACACATAAGATGCACATTTATGAGGAACAGTCAATTAAAAAGTGTTACAAAGCTGTATACTGATCAGTCACGAATACGTTATCTTCAAACCAGCACCGATCTTATATCCATAAAATTGCTCCATGAACTCAGATGAACTAAAATAATATTGTCTGATACAAGTACAATACTGTATAAAAGTAATCCTTAGTTGCTACAACTAATTATTTAAATACCAAAGAAGCATATGTTACAAGCTGAATGTAAAAGACAGTATTGTCAAAGATTATGGAAAACTACTACAATCTGCAATTCAAAGAATGTAGGTCATACGTTCTAGTCAAGGTTGGCACACATTAATACCTTTGAGAACAAAGATGGTGCCCAAAACATCAATGTATTTTTAGAAGCGAATAGTAACATCACATCTAATTATAAATATCGCACGGAAACAAGATTACAGGTTGTGTTCCGACTCGCGTTATGTGAATAATATCTGTGAAGCATAGACTATAGAGTTGCCAAATGACAGTAAAACAGCGTAACGACATGTATTAAAAGCCAAAGTAAAAAGAAAATCATCCGTACCAACGAAATCTTCCGATCATTTAAACACGTGATATTAATACACTATTGAAATGTGACGTCAAGATCATATAATTTTTTCATAGAGTCATTATAAAATCACTACGTATCGATGTATAAAATCATATATAAAGATTTACGTTTACGTGATTTGTGCAGTTAGTCACCACAAGACATGCCATCAATATTATTCATATTTTCATTTGATGTGAACTAATTATGAACAAAACAGCGGTAAAACGAAGCCATTATTTCACAGGTTAGAAAAGAAGCGGCAGACTGAAACAACAGTTTACTGTGCTGCCGAGAGATATTTTTCAAGGAGGTCGAAGTCAGAGACATACCACCATTCGGAAGCAACTTCAGTCGTTGGACTGAGTTTCTCGCTCGACGTGGGGCATTACAAACGCCTTTTCAAAACTAATGGGATAACCTATCTAAAGTGTTTCCGTTGCTACAAGAAACAGAAGATTGCTCAAGTGATGAGTTACACTCCCTTAAAAATGTCGTTCCTGTATATCCATAACCCGCAAGAAACAGTGCCTAAAAGTCTGCAGTCACAGATGACATCTCTCGTCTTGTTCAGCGGGTCACATTCTATGAGGATGGATGACCTACATGTGCTGATGACCAAGCTTAAACCAAACTCTTCGGAGACAATAGCTCCTGAATTCCAGCTGTGTTTCAAATAATCGAATATAATATCCAGAATTGTTATGTTGTTATATTGTAGAGCTGGTCCAAAGTATCTAAGAGTCACTTTTTAGATCGTTCATATATCTACTGATAACATCTTGAGCTGCAGATCACAACAGCTGCGTTAATTTATTGCAAAGTTTAGCTGTTACATGCTAGGGGCTATCGCAAGTACTCTGAAATTGATAGCATTGGCCTTAGTTTATTCATTCGATGATAATTTTTGAGCTGTAAGACTCAACAGTTCATATATTCGTCTCCAGGATGTTCAGTTACGATAACACGTGTTTATTGTATGTGGTATTTTTCTGCCTTTGCTTGTTCAGTGGCTCCTAGTAAGCAATTTTAGTCCACGGCGCATGAATAGATGGCTAGCTCTCCCCAAACACGATATAATCAAGAAATGTTTATAAGCGGACTGATATCTCGACATTCAGCATGACGTACCCCCGTGATCCTGTTATCCTGCGGTTTTAGATCCCGCGGAAGTAATGCTTCTTGAGCCGAGGAGACCCTATATTTTCCGAATGTAAATTTCAACCTTCCACATGCAATCTGGCGCGCACTGAACCGAATAAGATATAGAACATGATGAAATTCCGAGACTCTCCGCGCTGGAAAACCAGGATATTCATCTTTGATATCTGTTTTTGTTTATTTTGCATGTTTTCTGTATAGTTTCGTGTGTATTTACTGAACTGCATAGACTGTGTATTGCTCTCCCCCTAATAACTTTAAACCATAAACAGTAACACCACTTTCTGCATCTAAATAATTAAGTGATCGGAAAATGTTTCCCTCATGCTAATAGGTATGCAGTAGACTTCGCGGAATCGCACTTCCTTTTTTCGATGTTTTTTGCGTTATTTATTTTTTTGAATGGCCTCATCACGATTTCCTCCTCTATCCTACTCCATCTCAGAGTAGGGCGTACGCTCCATGCCTTTAATCAGTTTTTCTGTATATTACAATCCTGTTTCACCCTAAAAACGTTTTACCACTGCAGCTCTCCCTCATACCGTAAGAGTACGGTATTGATGATATCTCAACATGTGCCCTTTCTCCTTCCCTTTCCTCTTGTTAATGTTGTACACATGTTCCTTTCCTAGTTCATTCTAAGGAGTACATTTCAATTGGTTACCTGATCAGTCGACATTATTTTTAGAGTCTTACATGAGCATCTCATTTCACTCTTCGGCTTTCCTCTACATACTCATTTCTGTATCATGTTTTACTGCATACTGAAACGTCCCCTTAAAAAAATTATACATGACTGTGCTTAAACTGACACACAGCCAGTGATTTTCATACAGAGCGCTACGTGGCGGTGGCGTTACCAATATAAAAACCTAAACAGCCTACTTACAATACGTAAATTCATAGAAATAATTTTCTCAGATGAGGTCTTATGCTTGAAACTCGTAGACAAGTCTCGACGGTATATAGCCTGTGAGCTATGCAAGTTTATATCTTATAACATCCTTGCGCCATTTTTCATGTGTAATTATGCTTCTGGCCCTTCACTTCAGGGCGTACGTGGTATGCAATATTCCTATTTGTCGGTTATCTCCTTTCTGCTACTGGCCATCTGCTGCCGTATATTCCCATTAGTCATTCTTCCGGCTTTTCTGACACCTTCAACCTGGTCAGAATGGTAATTCCTATAGCTGACATTGTGCTGTTGACCTTTTCTCACTAACTTGTGTATGGGAAGCTCGGTGTGTAGCAAATTCGTGGCGTATCCTTCGTAATCTACACTCCTGGAAATGGAAAAAAGAACACATTGACACCGGTGTGTCAGACTCACCATACTTGCTCCTGACACTGCGAGAGGGCTGTACAAGCAATGATCACACGCACGGCACAGCGGACACACCAGGAACCGCGGTGTTGGCCGTCGAATGGCGCTAGCTGCGCAGTATTTGTGCACCGCCGCCGTCAGTGTCAGCCAGTTTGCCGTGGCATACGGAGCTCCATCGCAGTCTTTAACACTGGTAGGATGCCGCGACAGCGTGGACGTGAACCGTATGTGCAGTTGACGGACTTTGAGCGAGGGCGTATAGTGGGCATGCGGGAGGCCGGGTGGACGTACCGCCGAATTGCTCAACACGTGGGGCCTGAGGTCTCCACAGTACATCGATGTTGTCGCCAGTGGTCGGCGGAAGGTGCACGTGCCCGTCGACCTGCGACCGGACCGCAGCGACGCACGGATGCACGCCAAGACCATAGGATCCTACGCAGTGCCGTAGGGGACCGCACCGCCACTTCTCAGCAAATTAGGGACACTATTGCTCCAGGGCTATCGGCGAGGACCATTCGCAACCGTCTTCATGAAGCTGGGCTACGGTCCCGCACACCGTTGGGCCGTCTTCCGCTCACGCCCCAACATCGTGCAGCCCGCCTCCAGTGGTGTCGCGACAGGCGTGAATGGAGGGACGAATGGAGACGTGTCGTCTTCAGCGATGAGAGTCGCTTCTGCCTTGGTGCCAATGATGGTCGTATGCGTGTTTGGCGCCGTGCAGGTGAGCGCCACAATCAGGACTGCATACGACCGAGGCACACAGGGCCAACACCCGGCATCATGGTGTGGGGAGCGATCTCCTACACTGGCCGTACACCACTGGTGATCGTCGAGGGGACACTGAATAGTGCACGGTACATCCAAACCGTCATCGAACCCATCGTTCTACCATTCCTAGACCAGCAAGGGAACTTGCTGTTCCAACAGGACAATGCACGTCCGCATGTATCCCGTGCCACCCAACGTGCTCTAGAAGGTGTAAGTCAACTACCCTGGCCAGCAAGATCTCCGGATCTGTCCCCCATTGAGCATGTTTAGGACTGGATGAAGCGTCGTCTTACGCGGTCTGCACGTCCAGCACGAACGTTGGTCCAACTGAGGCGCCAGGTGGAAATGGCATGGCAAGCCGTTCCACAGGACTACATCCAGCATCTCTACGATCGTCTCCATGGGAGAATAGCAGCCTGCATTGCTGCGAAAGGTGGATATACACTGTACTAGTGCCGACATTGTGCATGCTCTGTGGCCTGTGTCTATGTGCCTGTGGTTCTGTCAGTGTGATCATGTGATGTATCTGACCCCAGGAATGTGTCAATAAAGTTTCCCCTTCCTGGGACAATGAATTCACAGTGTTCTTATTTCAATTTCCAGGAGTGTATTATAGGCGAGGCCTTACGTTGATAAGTGGGAACGTCTGTTTTCGACTGCGCCTGTGTTCTGTTATAGACAACTACACAAACAAATAAACCGAGTTGAAAAGCTACATTTATTAGAACGCTCAAATGGAATGTAGAACTGTGGTATACACTGATGAGCTAAAATAGTCTGACCACCAGCATAATGCCTTGTTTGTCCATCTTTGAAATGAAGTACACCACTGATTTTGAGCATCGAGGACCCTAGAGTTTGTTGGTAGGTTTGTGGAGGCATGTGGCATTAGATGTCTCCGCACATGTTATATAATTCGCATAAATACCGCGCCGCCGATATTCGTATTCACATTGGCGCGCTGCCGGGTTCCAGATGGATCCATAGAATTTACATGAGGCGAATTTTGTCGCCGACACATCGAGAGTTCACAATAATGCTCCTCAGACCGTTGTAGTACGGCTCTGGCTCCGTGACACAATTATACTAGTGAAACATGACATCGCTGTCGGGGTAGACATCAACTACGAAGGTGTGCTGGTGGTTCGCAGACGTCAGCGTGTCTTTGATTACTATCACAGGTCCCATTAAAGCGCAGGAAAATGTCTTCTATAGCATAATACTGCTCCCTCCAGTCGGCGTCCGTGGTGCGCTGCACATTTCGAATCGACGTTCACCTCGATGACGACGATTGTGGAGGCGACCACAGATCTAGATAATTTGTTTATATTTACTCGTCAAGTTCCGTGGGACCAAATTGAGGAGCAGTTCTCCAAGGTCATGGAATGTGTCAGTACATGAAATTACTACACAAACGTAATAACAGATAAAAATAAATGTTCATGAACCTTAACAAAGTAACTCCATAAGTTTAAGTAAACGCTATGAGCAACACAATAAAAATCAGCTTAATTTTTCAGGAACTCCTCGACAGAATAGAAGGAGTGACCCATGAGGAAACTGTTCAGTTTCGATTTGGAAACGGGTGGATTACTGTTAAGATTTTTGAATTCGAGTGGCAGCTTATTGAAAATGGATGCAGCTGTATACCGCATACCTTTTTGCACAAGAGTTAAGGAAGTTCGATCCAAATGCTGGTTTGATTTCTGCCGAGTATTAACCGAGTGAAAGCTGCTTATTCTTGGGAATAAACTAATATTGGTAACAAGAAACGACAATAAGGAATATAAGTATTGAGAAGCCAATGTGAAAATACCCAGACTAGTGAACAGAGGTCGACAAGAGGTTCATGAACTAACACCACTTATTGCCCGAAACAGCCGTTTCTGACCCAAAAATATCCTTTTAGAATGGGAAGAGTTACCCCGAAATATAATACCATACGACAATAGGGAATGAAATTAAGCAAAGTAGACTAATTTTCGAGTTGACTATCACTCACTTCTGATACCGATCGAATAGTAAAAATGGCAGTATTAAGTCTTTGAACAAGATCCTGAATATGGGCTTTCCAAGACAGCTTACTATCTATCTGAACACCTAGAAATTTGAACTATTCAGTTTCACCAATCATATGCCCATTCTGTGAAATTAAAACGTCAGGTTTTGTTGAATAATGTGTTAGAAACTGTAAAAACTGAGTCTTACTGTGATTTAGCGTTGGTTTATTTTCTACAAGGCATGAACTGAGGTCATGTACTGTACTATTTGAAACCGAGCCAATGTTGAACACAACATCCTTTACCACCAAGCTAGTGTCATCAGCAAATAGAAATATTTTAGTTATCCATAATACTAGAGGGCAGATCATTTATATAAATAAGGAACAGGAGTGGCCCCAACACTGATCCCTGGGGCACCCCCACTTGACAGTACCCCACTCAGACCCCACATTACAGCCGTTATCAACATTGTGAATAATGACCTTTTGCTGCCTGTTGCTAAAGTAAGAGGTGAACCAATTGTGAGCTACTCCCCATATTCTGTAATGGTCCAACTTCTGGAGCAATATTTTGTGATCAACACAATCAGATGCCTTAGTTAAATAAAAAAATATACCGAAAGTTTGAAACCTTTTGTTTAACCCATCCAGTACCTCACAGAGAAAAGAGAATATAACATTTTTAACTGTTAAACGATTTCTAAAGCCGAACTGTACATTTGATAGCAAATCGTGTGATATAAAATGATCAATTATCCTTACATAAATAGCTGTTTCAATAACTTTTGCCAACACTGATTACATAGAAATTAAAATTATCTCAATTATCCCTTTCTCTCTTTTTATAAAGCGGTTGAATGGCTCTGAGCACTATGGGACTCAACGACTAAGGTCATTAGTCTCCTAGAAATTAGGACTAGTTAAACGTAACTAACTTAAGGACATCACACACATCCATGCCCGAGGCAGGATTCCAACCTGCGACCGTAGCGGTCTCGCGGTTCCAGACCGCAGCGCCTAGAACCACACGGCCACTCCGGCCGGCGCGGCTTTACTACTGAGTATTTTAATCTCTCAGGAAACTGACCATTCCTAAAGGAAAAATTACAAATATGGCCAAATAAAGGGTTAGCATATGCAGCACAGTACTTTAATATTCTGCTAGACACTCCATCATAACCATGAGAGTCCGTAGTCTTCAGTGATTTAATTATTGACTCGATCTCCTTCTTGTTTGTATCACAGAGGAGTATTTCAGACATCAATCTCGGAAAGGCATTTGCCAGGAAAGTTATATGATTTCCTGTAGAAACTAAATTTTTGTCTAACTCACCAGCAATGCTCAGAAAATGATTGTTAAGTATTGTACATATTACTGATTTGTCAGTAACAGAAATATTTTTGCTGCGAACTGACTTTATATCGTCGGCCTTGTGCTGCCGGCCAGACACTTCCTTCACAACTGACCACATGTTTGCCATTTTATCCTGTGAATTAGCTATTCTATTTGCATACCACATACTCTTGGCCTTCCTGATAATATTTTTAAGCACCTTACAATACTGTTAGTAATGGGCTACTGTGGCTTGATTGTGACAACGTCTAACATTTTGACATAATTACCGCTTTGTTCTACAATGTGCAGCAAAAATGTGACTCACCACTAGATCCGACTTGTTTCCGTTGATCGAAAGTTTATTCCCAATGGTGCCGTGCCCGCTGCAATCGTGACTGACTATGTAGCTGGGTCAATGTGTGCACACGCAGGGGTAGTCTGCTGCGGAGCTCCATGTTCAACAACGTGCGATTAACAGTGTGCTGTGAAACATTTTTCATGCACCAGCATTGTGCTCATTTGGCAGAGCTGCCACAGATCACCATCTATCCTAGTTTACGGAGCAGACAGGGCTCTGAACCCCACATCAGTAAAGTTGGCGCAGTGGCTAAAACACTGGACTCTCATTAGTATGGATGACGGTTCAAATTCTCGCCTGGCCATCCAGATTTAGGTTTCTCGTGATTTCCGTAATTCGCTCCGGGCATGGAGTATGATTACTTTGAAAGGGCGCCGCAGATTTCCTTCCCCATTCTTGATGAAATCCAAGCTTGTGCTCCGTCTCGACCAGATGTTGAACCCAATCTTCCTTCCTTTCTTCCGAACCCAACGTTCCGTAGAGATTCGTGGACGTCCAATCATGTAGCACCCACTAGTAATTTCACTGTCCTTCTACGTCTTTTCGTACATGCTCACGACAGTATCAAGTGAACATTCGACCAGCTACGCCGTTTTCAGGATACTCGTTCACACACTCTGCGTAATAATAATCTGCCCCTTGTCAGAGTCGTTTATGTCAATGGATTTCCCCATCTGATGCCCATATATTCTCTAGGATGATCCCTCGCCCCTGTCTGGTCCGCTTACATACTTTCGTTGTCGTGTCACGTGCCCGCAACGCCACCAGGAGGCTTCCAACGTCGCGGTGGGCATACTCATAATGGATCTCGAAAATTTCTCGGGTATTCAGCAAGGTGGCGCGTCAATTCGGCAACCGGACTTCTGATGGATGCCGACTTCATACAATCTTCATTCCTTTCCTTCAGCCTCCGTCTTGGTGCTTGGTGAGGGAAGCGCGGCGCCAAGCGACACATAATGGACCGCAGAACTTCCGCGGCCACGGCCGCGTGCAGAACTCAGCCGCCGTGGTGACAATGCGTATTCTTTTTCAAGTGTCCTGACGGGTGCGGATTTCCTTGTAGACGGTCGTTGTGTTTTAATCACACTCAAGGCTGGATCCTGGGCCTTGCTTGACTGGAAACCGCTATTAATTAGCTCGTCATGCAGCCGGATTTCCACAGCCTCTTTGAGGATACAGTCCCAGAAGGTCTTCGGTTGCTTTAATACCTTTGTGACATCGTAGTTCATTTCATGTCCATGTGACATGCAGTGCTATGGTACGGCGGACTTGATCGGCTGTGCGTGGTCTGTGTGGCGTTTATGTTCACTGCATCTCTCCTATACCGTCCGGATGATCTGGCCTACACAAATTTTCCCGCACTGCCAAGGAATGCTGGACACTCCCGATTTCCAGAGTCCTTAGTCGTTCTTCACTGATCAGTCCCCCACCACCCAGCGCGGCGCTTCCGCCACCACCGTCCGCGTACCGCAGGGAAGAGCCAAGACGGAGGCTGCGGGAGAGGAGAAGTGGTTATATAAAGTCGGCATCCGTCAGAGATAAATGAGACTCCAGGAACGCCTGAAGATGTCAAGAAGTCGGCTTGGCGAAATATCGCGCCTGTTGGACGACGCAACCCGGCTGAATACGCGAGAAATTTTCAAGATTTCCGTACGCCGGAAAAACCTCAGATGGCACAGTGCTCACAATGTTTCGGCTTGTCACTTCCTGGGACATACATTTTCCAGTAACTAAGCCCAAGACCTGAGATACATACAAGTCTGATAGTTCGTCTTATAAGTGCTTCCCTACCCAGTTATCCTCCAAGATGACTTTCTGTAAGTAAGTGATACCGTTCAATGATTACTGCTTCAAACAGTAGCTCACTGACTTGGTAGTGTGGTCAGTAACTGTGAACTCGCAGTGAACCAACTATGTAAGACCGGTGGAGCTGGTTATATAATTGTGCGTGTGAGAACACTCAATTCGGGCCATTGGCTATCGCCGCACACGTTGACATCATGCTTGCTCTTTGGCTCTCAGGTGTAACGTGATGTCATCCGGTGCTCGACTGGCTACTGCGGAAGGCGTGACAAAGTAGATCAGCTGCGGTGCCCTCTTGAGGTGGCTGACGCTGTCAGCCTTGCCGAAAAGTCTCGCCTCCTCCGATGCAACCGCAGAGGGGTGTCGACCGGCGGTTGCCGGAAGACGTAAGAGTTTCATTAATGTGCCTGACCTGCCCACTGGAAAACTCTTCAAAACAAAACTAAATTTAAGTGATATTAATGGCGGACTTGCGATAAGTTTATTCAAAGTATTGTAGTAACACAGTCTACATCACAATATAATTTAATTTCGGTGATTGTATTCAGCCAGTATGGACCATCTTCAGATCTAAAAAGTAGTCGTAGCAACTGCTGCAATTATAAGTCAACAAAAATATATGAGAATTTCAGAATCAAATTTTAAAAGTCAGAGTTTGATCTAATTTCGAAATATCATTGGACTTGCATTCACAAATACAGCTGTTCGAAATCCCAGCTGGTCTACTAAATTTAGCTTTTCCGTGATGTCCTTAAAGTGCTCTTGTCAAATACCGGGATGTATCCTTTGAAATTGGCAGTGGCCAGTTCCTTCCCTATCCTTACGCAATCCGGGCTATACGAGGTCGTGCTCCGTCTCTAATGACCGCGCTGCCTAAGTGCATTAAACTCTAATCTTTCTTTCTATTTCCTAATCGCTTGTTGTTCTTTACAGTGTGGTGATTTATATTGGGATGGTGTGTCATTGGAACATATTACGGCATTTTAATTTTATAGTATCCGTAAATTTTCCTAGTTACCTCGGTCGGAAGTTAGGGTAGCTCATTACTTTGGTTCCCCCTTACAACATCCTTCTCACACTGCGCTGGTGTTCGTTTCTAGTCCTTTTGACGCTGATGGATCATTAGACTCTACATTCGCTCAAATTTCCATTACTTATGGCCACTGATTGACTTATATTCTCACAAGCTGCGCATCTTGGTGTTACTCACAGATAAAAAAATGACTGGGAGTATATTAATTCCAATTTTGTTTCAGTGGATCTCTCTATTATGTCGATCTCTTGGATGTTACCCCCGTTCTCTATTCAAATTCTCCCTCCTCGCTCCTCCTCCTCCTCCTCCTCCTCTTTTACCCCGCCGAAGTCTGCCCCATCCTCGCAACTGCACCTACCGTAGATGTCTTCCCCCCAACCCTCTCCGCTCTCTCTGCTTACCTTCTCCTCCTTTCTACCGCTGTTTGTCTCCTCATAGTTCCTTACTCGGGCTACCTCCTTCCCTCTCTCCCTGCCCATCTCGTCCTCTTATTGATATACTGTCCGTTTCCTGCTCCCCATCTTTGTCCATCTCCTACTCGGTAGCCGGCCGCTGTGGCCGAGCGGTTATAGGCGCTTCAGTCCGGAACCGAGCTGCAGCTGCGGTCATAGCTTCGAATACTGCTTTGTGCATGGATGTGTGTGATATCCTTAGGTTAGTTAGGTTTAAATAGTTCCAAGTCTAGGGGACTGATGACCTCAGATGTTAAGTCCCATAGTTCATAGAGCCATTTGAACCATTTCCTCCTCTCAATCTTTCTCTTACTATTGCTTCTCCACGATACCACACCACACCCCAATACGAGCTGGTGGTTCTTAGCTATGTAGTATTTCTTTCCAGAGCGTAACTAAAGTGTGTACCAAATTTATTTAAAATCACTCAGGTTTAGGATATGGTGTATATACTTGGCTTTGCACGTATGTTCGTGTCAGATATATTTCACTCGCATTAACATATTTCATATGTACATATATTTCACGTGTATCTAGCGAATTTTCCCTGCAGTTTCATATTCAGGCAGCTCAATGTTTATCACGTCGTATCTGTTCAAATGTGTGTGAATTCCTAAGGGATCAAACTGCTGAGGTCATCGGTCCCTACCCTTACACACTACTTAAACTTATGCTAAGAACAACACACACACCCATGCCAGAGGGAGGACTCGAACCTCCGGCGGGAGATGCCGCGCAAACCGTGGCATGGATCCTCACACCGCATGGTCACTGCTCGCTGCACTTCGTATCTCCAGAGCTATGAGTTATACAGTTATATTTTGCAGACACATACAGTCGTATATTGCTACCGTCTTAGAAAATGTGTTGTCATTAAAGTTAGTAGAGTAGAAGTAATAAGTGAAAACGTCGTACAAGATGCGGCAGTTTTTCAAACATCTCAGAGCTAGGACATTATGTCTCTACAATGATATAATATTCATGGTACATTCAGTGGTATGCATGAATATTGTCTACAAAATGTCACGAGTAAAGTTATTGGTAAAGAAATGATAAATTAAAACGTGTTGCTTCACGCGGCATTTTCACTGCGCGAGCAGCGAAAATGTAGTAAACGATATTTTTTTCCTTTCAATGTTTTGTGGGTGATGTCAGTAGAAGAGGTTCGTAAGGATTTGAAATTGTGTGTGCAGTTTGTTGGAAATCTCAAATATTGGATGAGTGAAGTATGTGTATTCGCGCATCTTGGGCTACACTTCTTTTTTACTCCCACATCCTTTGATAAGGAGGTATATGTAAGGAAGCCTATGTGTTAATTCAAAATATGTTATCTCCATTCCAAATTTAATCAATACCTCTAGCCATTTCAGCATGGAGAAGCAACAACATACTACTACACAACACCCCCCCCCCCCCCCCCCCCACCGCCAAACTTTCGCACTGATAATATACTAGCGAACCTGGCAATGCTTCGCATTGCCAAATATGTGTGGCAACTGGACACGTGCTCTAAAATTCTTCATACCCCACTCCGCCAATTACGTCCACTCCCCTCTTTCTGTCCATCTAGTCTGCGCCACTACCTTTCCCTGTGCGTCATTACCATCTCCACCTTCTCCTCCGTGTGCTTGGCACCACATCTATGTTTCCTTTTGTCGTTAGACAAAAAGTTGGAGCAGAAACAAAGTAAGAATATAGTAACTCCTCAAGTAGCATAAGCTGATATTCAAGAACCTAATAACAATTATGCAGCCTAGATACTTGCAGAGAAAGTCTACTGATTGTTGCTAACCTCGGAGAGGGTGTCATTTAATTTTAACCATCGCCATAGCAAATAAAGTTACGCAGTTAATTTAGAGTTGCTCGCAGGTACATGTGTACAGTTTCGGTATAATCTGAGATCTCTGCCTCACACTACCTTAGCACGTCGCTAGAAAAAAAGAAAATGGCAAAGCACATCCGTGAAGTGGAGATATATTCTGCCCTAGCGATGTGTGTTACGAATGCAAACATGAACCTGCAAACAAACAAAATGTTAATTATGTATTGTTATTTTACTCGGCATGGTAATTAAAACTTTATGATTAGCAGTTAGGGCCGTGTTACATGAATAGCAATTACCAAAGTGTCGTAGTCCCTAGAAACCTATTTAAAGCGAGATTTAAGGCACAACTGGGAATTCAGAAGAATACTACTTCTAGGCGTCGTCGCTGAAACGAAACAACTTTTGTTTGTAGGGCACCAGAGTCCCTTTAATACACTTATTAATGCAGTACATAGAATTCCTTTCTGCCTAAACGTGATCAAACCTTCACTGTCTATATTAATGGCATACATTCCTCGAGAAACAATTTCTCGTGTGGTACACAACGTGGCCTCATTCATAATAAAGTTTCAGAGTATCCTATTAAACTCGGTGAAGTCGTGACGAAGTTTGCAGTAGGTCATCTTTTAAAATGGCCGCCAGGTGGTACAAAGTGATTAGTTTTAATGGTGATTTGGTTCAAATGGCTCTGAGCACTATGCGACTTAACTTCTGAGGTCATAAGTCGCGTAGAACTTAGAACTAATTAAACCTAACTAATCTAAGGACATCACACACATCCGTGCCCGAGGCAGGATTCGAACCTGCAATCGGAGCGGTCGCTCGGTTCCAGACTGTAGCGCCTAGAACCGCACGGCCACTCCGGTCGGCAATGGTGATTTGTTGTGAGTGGTAACATGTAGTCAGAAAGTATATAATAAAATAATTTTTGACTCCAAACAGCATTAACAATCACAAAAACAGAAATATTAATTTTGAGATTGTGAAACACAAACTAAATACATAGAAGTCTTTGTGTAGCTGTCACAGTATTGGGTAAAGGTATTCGCGTATTCACCTCTCTACCATTAAATATATCAGCACTAATAGGAGAAACGTGATCGACTACATGTATTTCATAGCATTTTTTATAGCCCCAGAACGTCATTCGAGTTTCAGTTATTTTATCGGAATTGACAGGGTCGGAGTTTCATCGATTTAAAAATTCAGTAATTTGACGGTAAAATGTAAAGTAACAACTGGAATATGCAACAAACACAACAGCTTCATAACTACGTCCGAGGACTACATCTACAGCTACTTGACTACCCTGCAATTCACACTTAAGAGAATGGCCGAGGGTTCATCGACGCAGTTTCACATTAGTTCTCTACTGTTCAGCTCTCTAACTCCTGTGTTTTCTCTTATTTTGTTACTGTCATCATTTTTCCCCTTGCAGGTGAGTGTCTGAAATATTTTCTCATTTCCCTGCAACGAAAAGGCCCTCCGTTTAATTATTACGATCTCAACTCGCGTATCATATTCGTGCATCTGCTTCCCCTACTTCACAATAATGCGAAACGAGCTGCCCTCCCTTGAACTTCCCCTATATCGTCCGTCACTCCACTCTAGGTCAGACACGCGCAGTGCAGGCAGTCTCTTCGGGAGACCTGTTGCATCTTCTAAGCGCTCTGCCGATGAAACACAATATTTATGTGATCGTTCCGCTTAAAGTTGCTCGTATTAGTAATTGCTTGGTGCTTAGTTGAACTAACAAACTTGAACATTGTTCGGTTTATCAGGTTAGCGAAATTTAACGGATTCATTTTGGTACTCGTGTGGATGGCCCCTCACATTTTACTATTTAGGACCTATTGTCAGAAGATGACTGGACGAAAACTTGCAGAAAAAAGCAACATTTCACTGAACAGAACGTCGTACCGAGTTTTGATTCGCAATACGCATCGGGGCGCACTTTCAGAGCTCATCGCCAGCTGCAGGCGCGAAAGAGCAAACCATCTGCACCGAGTTATTTCGTCTAATTTGTTCTCACCTGCAGACAGACAAGTCAGTGAACAAATTTCCAAAGCAGCATGCTATCGTTTCAGCTTACGTGGCTTCCCTGTCACTTGTAATGTGGCAAAAAAGCTTGGAGTAGTTTCTGTTTAGTCTTTTTAAGTGTTGTATGTTTTGTAAAGTCGTCTTTCTGAACTCCCACGTTTACAACAGGATGGGTCAATAATTATTGCAAAACAGTTATGAAGCAAGTTTATTACATTATAAAGGGTTGAACGTTGTTTTTTGAATTACAGGAGGAAGCAACCTACAATTAGGGGGATTGGATATTGTAAGATGAGGTAGTAAATGCAGAACAATAAAATCTTGCAGAAGGAAGAGAAGAGGATAGCAGTATAAGCTACATGTCATGGACAAACTGGCAATGGTAATAAGTACAAAATTTATTATAAGGTTGCATTATCAGCAGAAGATACGTGTAATGTAAAGGAGTATCAATCGAGTCAAAGTAATGGCGTCAATGAAAAATACTTTGAAAGTGACATCTCAGTGTTTCAAAACTGTTAGGGTCCGATTGGCTGGCAACTTTGGATCCAAACTTTGTCAATACCAAAACCGTTTCCGTTCGGTAGCGAATTTCTTTACATCTGATCAGGAGAACTCTTTCAGTATATCATATTCATTTATATAATCATTCTTTGAACTTACTCGAAGTATTCTTTGTTTGTCATCTTTTTTAATATCTGCATACCTATTACAAATAATATTGTTCATAGTTTTTCACCAGGTTCTGGTGTTAGTCTGCTACTCTAGGACAGCATCGCATTTTAGTGTGCTACAGCTCAAACGCGACTAAATTTTTGCTAGTGATTTTTCTTTGATGGGTGATAGACAGTGGTCTAAGGAACGCTTATATGTCTATGTTTCATATCCTAATACTAGAAACATCCTCAGCGACTGTAACTTAGTTAGTACTGTCAGTTGCGAGGATGGCTCCAGCCTTATGAAATGAAATATTAGAGACAGAAAAATGTCTTAGACCACGGACTCATTCTTCTAACACTAAAACCAAGTACGTCGTAAATAGCGCCCGTTGAAACTCACATTGTATGATGTGTTTCTTCTCGTGGTAGAAGCGTCTAGCAGATCTCTTTCCTCAGGTATTCTTTCTAGTAGTTTTTTATTTACTAAATAATCTGTCCACATACTTTTAACTAGCTCTGTAACGTCATGAACATTGGTTCATTGTTGGGCTTTATACAACCCGCAATACCTTCAAATACCACGTGCGAGGTTTTCATCGCTAAGCGTAAACTAATAGATCTTCGGTATAAACGATCGGCATTTTTTGTAGGAAATTTAATGTAGTAAAAATTTGTACTGGGATGTGATTTCGCTGGGGGCCACGGTTTTCGAGCTGTTCAAGGAAAACGTGTAACACGTAACCTTGAAACGCGATTTAACGAGCGAGCGGATATAAAAATCTCGCACTGGGTTTCTGAAGGCACTGCGTGTTGAATAAAGCCCATCAATCAACCGATGCGACGTATACCAGTACGAAATTTGACTATATTAAATTTCCTACCAAAGGTTCTTGTCATTTTTTCTGTAAATCTAAGTTTGTGTGTAACGACGAAGAGAATACGAAAGTTTCACACATGGTTTCTTAAGGTGTTGAGGGGTTTCGTAAACCCGTAGGTAGAGATACCTGAATCAACCTGTATAATATTACCAACATCCACACACCAGAATTTCCCATAGCTGACCTTTCTTGATCAATGTTCCAGAGTCGTACTTTCAGTACCTTCGGTCACAATTAAATCTCAAGTCGTGATACATTATGAGCTACATTGTTGAAGAAATCTATGTTTGTGTGTTATCAAAAATTTGTACAGGGTGGTCCATTGATCGTGACCGGGCCAAATATCTCACGAAATAAGAGTCAAACGAAAAAACTACAAAGAACGAACTTGTCTAGCTTGAAGGGGGAAACCAGATTACGCAATGGTTGGCCCGCTAGGTGGAGCTGCCATAGGTCAAACGGATGTCAACAGCTTTTTTAATAATAGGAACCCCCATGTTTATCACATATTCGTGTAGTACGTAAAGAAATATGAATGTTTTAGTTGGACCACTTTTTTCACTTTGTGATACATGGCGCTTTAAAAGTCACAAACAAATGCCTCACAATTTTAGACGAACAGTTGGTAACAGGTAGGTCTCTTAAATTAAAATACAGAACGTAGGTACGTTTGAACATTTTATTTCGGTTGTTCCAATGTGGTACATTTATCTTTGTGAACTTATCATTTCTGAGAACGTATGCTGTAACAGCGTGATTACCTGTAAATACCACATTAATGCAATAAATGCTCAAAATGATATCCGTCAACCTGAATGCATTTGTCAATACGTGTAACGACATTCCTCTCAACAGCGAGTAGTTCGCCTTCCGTAATGCTCGCACATGCATTGAAAATGCGCTGACGCATGTTGTCAGCCGTTGTCGGTGGATCACGATAGCAAATATCCTTCAACTTTCCCCACAGAAAGAAATCCGGAGACGTAATATCCGGTAAACGTGCGGGCCATGGTATGGTACTTCGATGACCAATCCACCTGTCATGAAATATGTTATTCGATACCGCTTCAACCGCATGCGAGCTATGTACCGGACATCCATCATGTTGAAAGTACATCGCCATTCTGTCATGCAGTGAAACATCTTGCAGTATAGGTAGAACATTACGTAGGAAATCAGCATGCATTGCACCATTTAGATTGCCATCGATAAAATGGGGGCCAATTATCCTTCCTCTATACATTAAACCGTCAAGTTCGCTGATGTTCCACTTGTCGCAGACATCGTGGATTTCCCGTTGCCCAATAGCGCATGTTATGCCGGTTTACGTTACCCCTGCTGGTGAATGACGCTTCGTCGCTAAATAGAACGCATGCAAACAATCTGTCATCGTCCCGTAAATTCTCTTGTGCCCAGAGGCAGAACTGTACACGACGTTCAAAGTCGTCCGGACACTTGGATGATGTCGTCCAGGATACCGAGCAGCATACATAGCACACGCCCGTTGTGCATTTTGAGCACAATAGCCATACATCAACACGATAGCTACCTTTTCCGGAATTGGTAAACCGTCCATTTTAACACGTGTAATGTATCACGAAGCAAATACCGTCCGCTATGGCGGAATGTTACGTGATACCACGTAGTTATACGTTTGTGACTATTACAGCGCCATCTATCAGAAAGCGAAAAAAGTGCTGCAACTAAAACATTCATATTTCTTTACGTACTACACGAATATGTAATAAAAATGGGGGTCCCTATTTTAAAAAACGCAGTTGATATCCGTTTGACCAATGGCAGCGCCATCTAGCGGGACAACCATAGCGCCATCTGGTTTCCCCCTTCAAGCTAGAGGAGTTTCGTTCTTTGTAGTTTTTTCGATTGATGCTTATTTCGTGAGATATTTGGCCCAGTCACTGTCAATGGACCGCCCTGTATATTCCTTGCATCAGCTAAACTACTGGCCATTAAAATTGCTCCACCAAGAAGAAATGCAGATGATAAAAGGTATTCATTGGACAAATATATTATACTAGAACTGACATGTAATTACATTTTCACGCAATTTGGGTGCATAGATCCTGAGAAATCAGTACCCAGAACAACGACCTGGCCGTAACAACGGCGTTGATACGCCTTGGCATTGAGTCAAACAGAGCTTGCATGTCTTGTACAGGTACAGCTGCCCATGCAACTTCAACACGATACCACAATTCATCAAGAGTAGTGACTGGCGTATTGTGACGAGCCAGTTGCTGGGCCACCACTGACCAGACGTTTTCATTTGGTGAGAGAACTGAAGAATGTGCTGGCCAAGGCAGCAGTCAAACATTTCCTGTATCGAAAAAGGCCTGTACAGGACCTGCAACATGCGGTCGTGCATTATCCTGCTGAAATGTAGGGATTCGCAAGGATCGAATGAAGGGTAGAGCCACGGGTCATAACACATCTGAAATGTAACGTCCACTGTTCATTCAAAGTGCTGTCACTGCGAACAAGAGGTTCAAATGGTTCAAATGGCTCTGAGCACTATGGGACTTAACATCTCGGGTCATCAGTCCCCTAGAACTTAGAACTAGTTAAACCTAACTAACCTAAAGACATCACACACATCCATGCCCGAGGCAGGATTCGAACCTGCGACCGTAGCGGTCGCGCAGTACCAGACTGAGGCACCTAGAACCGCTCGGCCACCAGCGGCCGGCGCGAACAGGAGGTGACCGAGACGTGTAACCAATGGCACCCCATACCATCACGCCGGGTCATACGCCAGTATGACGATGACGAATGCACGCTTCCAAAGTGCGTCACCGCGATGTCGCCAAACAAAGATGCGACCATCATGATGACGTAAACAGAACCAGGATTCATTCGGAAAAATGACGTTTTGCTATTCGTGCACCCAGGTTCGTCGTTGAGTGCACCATCGCAGGTGCTCCTGTCTGTGATGCAGCGTCAAGAGTAACCGCAGCCATGGTATCCGAGCTGATATTCCATGCTGCTGCAAACGTCGTCGAAATGTTCGTGCGGATGGTTGTTGTCTTGCAAACGTTCCCATCCGGTGACTCAGGGATCGAGCCGTGGCTGCACGATCCGTTACAGCCATGCGGATAAGATGCCTGTCACCTCGACTGCTAGTGATACGAGGCCGTTGGGATCCAGCACAGCGTTCCGTATTACCCTCCTGAACCCACCGATTCCATATTCTGCTAACAGTCATTGGATCTCGACCAACGCGAGCAGCAATGTCACGATACGATAAACCGCAATCGCGATAGACTACAATCCGACCTTTATCAAAGTCGGAAACGTGATGGTACGCATTTCTCCTCCTTGCACGAGGCATCACAACAACGTTTCACCAGGCAACTCTGATCAACTGCTGCTTGTGTATGAGAAATCGGTTGGAAACTTTTCTCATGTCAGCACGTTGTAGGTGTCGCCACCGCCGCCAACCTTGAGTGAATTCTCTGAAAAGCTAATCATTGCATTTCACAGCATCTTCTTCCTGTCGGTTAAATTTCGCGTCTGTAATACGTCATCTTAGTGGTGCAGCAATTTTAATGGCCAGTAGTGTATTATCAAATACATCAGTGTGTCTTGGATCAGCTATTCTCAGTAATATTACTTCGAATTTAAAGTTACGTCGCTCCTTTAATCGTGAGTCCAGCACTAACTGCCAAATTTAATAAAAATGTTTTGACGGAGTATCAACGTAGCAGTGGAGGTTCTTGAAAGATTGTGGGTAGCACTTCAAGCGGGAGGCGTTACAGACACCGGAATACCTTGGAGAATTTCGACTGCAGTAGTTGCCTTTCCTCGGAAGGTGGACAGCACCGAGAAGACTTTTATTGAATATTTCAAGTGCCTGGAATAACGAATGTGTGCCACGTCAACGAGCTAGCGGCCACGATGCGCGACGGGGTTGCCATAGAAACTAGTTCGCTGCAGGGGACGTGTAACGGATGCCGGCCAGCAGACGCGGTCGGCGCCAGGCGCAGTTTCGCGGTTAGCAGCTGCCAGCCAGCCCCGCCTCGTGTCGGCTTCGGCACTACTCTCTCGCAAACCGCGTTTTAGATTTAACTTCGCTCTTTCAGGTGAAACTGAAGTTGGTGCCGCGAATTTGCTAGAACACCGGCAGCAATATAACGTTTCGCTCAAACAGCGAGAGGCAAGCTCACCATCTATTGTTACATCCATCACCGTAATGCATCTCTTGCCAGCTTCCCGGAAACCGTTTTCGCTTTGATGTGCGACATAATTAAAAGGCAGATGCGTACAACAGATTACTCTATGACATAAAGAAAAATACAGGGTCTTCATAAGTAAAGTTCCAGTTTCAAACGCCGTAGAAAAGGAACCTCTGCTTGGTATGAAATTTGACATTTGAACGCAGTGAGAACCGTCATGGGAAAAAACGAAATTTGATCAATAGATGGCGGTGTAAGCGTCAGAATATGCGCACCAACAGACGCGCAGCACGTCTCTTTTCCTCATTTGAGTCCGAGACGCCCAAACTGACTGTCTGCATGAAGGATCGAGTGCTGGTGACAAAACTCTATTAGAAGAACGGTGACCGTGCGGAAGCAGTCTCGCAGAAGTTCCGGACACTCAAGGGTATGAAAAAAGGACATTGGTCGGGTGTCTGCTAAGCGTTTGGAGAAAATGAACAAAAAGCGAGAAGATAGTTTCCTTTTGAAGTGCAGTGTGGCAGACGGAGGAAAGCAGATGATCCAATGTCTGCCGAAGACAGCATAGCAGAGGGTCGATTGGTCGTGTGCAAAACTGCAGTGGCCGGCCACTGTGGCCGAGCAGTTCTTGGCGATTCAGTCGGGAATCGCGCTGCTGCTACTGTCGCAGGTTCGAATCCTGCCTCGGGCATGGATGTGTGTGATGTCCTTACGTTAGCTAGGTTCAAGTAGTTCTCAGTCTAGAGGACTGATGACGTCAGACGTTAAGTCCCATAGTGCTAGAGCCAAAACATGCAGTGCACGGCGAATTGCTCGAACGGTGAACATGCCTGCGAGCACGTTATGGAAATTCCTGCGAAAGTTCTTAATTGCTTTTCATGCAATAACACCCATGTTAAGAACTTGCTTCCGGCAGACCTGCCATGAAGACAAATATTCGTTCTGAAATCTGTTTCTCGCATGGAAGTGGACAATGACTGGCCACAGGAACTATCTGTGAACAGGCGAAGACCACTTCCATCTCCAAAGACATTTGGATTCGCAGAATTGCGGAATATGGTCTAGGAAATCCGCACGCACATCCGCCAGTATTAGTTGATTCTGTAAATACTGTCTGTGTGGCGCTGATTGAGGACATCGTTTGTCGTACGCTCGTATTTTTGCGACAAGATGAGTCCTGATGGCCCCGTTACCTGTACCGTCACTGCTAACGCTAAGAGGTTCTTTTGCGCCACAATCTCACTCCAACTCTTCTACAGCGTTGTAAACTCACAACTGTAAAAGTAATTATATGTATAGCATTCACATTTAGCGTAACCTACCAACAGATAAATTCCGTAACCCACCAATAATAAAATGAGACTAACCCCCTACTAAAAAATGTGACTCATATACAACCTTTCAATAATTAACCGACTGTGAATTTTAACTGGTAAATTTGGACGTCAGCAGTGCTGCGTCATGGCCCTGAAAGATCATACTGAATGAATTGAAAATTCTTACCTCAATAAGGTCGCCGGATAAAGCATATATATCTGCTCCTATAAGAAATTTTTCCGCACAGCTCAGTGCAATGCTGGCCGATAGATTTGTCATGTATAGAAAGAACAACTTTTTTTTTTCTCTACAATAATCCGGCGACCATGGGTTGGAGAAATTAGTAAATTCTTTAAATTGAGATGAATGATTGTCAAAAGTACATTTTTAAAAGAAAGATTATTATTAATAGATTTTTTAAAAAAACATTTACATGGGACTTTATATAACAATAGTACATATGGGCGAGGCTGCTTTTACCTCATACTACAACGCTCAGGCACCGCCATCGCTCCCCACGACCGGCCCAGCCAACTCGACACACACGACTCCTAGCTACTACTTACTCATACTGCTACACAGTTCGTACTGCAGCTAACACTGCTCTCTGGTCTGAGATTCTCTTATAGCTTACATATCGCAGGCAGCGCGTGAGCAATACCACGAAATTACATCTGCTCGAGTGCACTAGCAACAAATTCCTTAGTCATGGATCTGTTACATAACCCTCCACTTGCGGGAGGGGGGTGGAGCAAAAATTAGGCAGCGATGGTGAGTCAATTGGACTTGAAAAGAGCAACAAATTTTTATATTATCTATTTAGTTTACTAAGTCTACAGTCGCAGAGTGTATACATATATATAACATTATTGATAAATAATATAAGTACAGAACATATTAAAAAGTGAAATAGAGTGCACACGCACTGAGTACAGAACATACTAAGAAATGACAAGGCGTATACGCCATGACTACAAAATATATTAACAAATGACATACAGTGCACACGCACTGTAGAAGTCTTTAGCATATTTAGGAGAACAGATCATATTAACAAATGAAATGAAGTGCACACACACTGTATAAGTCTTTAGCATTTTTACATGAATTAAACATATGAAGGAGTGAAATAAAGTGCACATGCACTATAGAAGTCTTTAACATTTTGTACAAGAACTGAATACATTAAGAAATGAAATAAAGTGCACACTCACTGTATGAGTTTCTAACATTTTACAAGAACTAGGAAAGGAATGGGAAGGATAGAATCATGGTCGTAGCATAGTGGGTTGCACATAGGTGCACTGAAAGTTCATATCTTTCTACAGAAGCACAACACCAAGTGAGACAATCTGAAGTTCTCTTCTCTGAAGTATTTATCAGTGTAGGCAAGACACTGAAATGTTATATTAATATTCTATGTTTTCATTTTGGTAGTGTATGAGGTACACCAAACAGTAGGACCATAGTGACATCTCCATCGTTCAAGGTGGTGGACAGCTTGATGTGTCAACACCATGTTCTTGTAGAATCCATACTCTTACATCAACGTAGAATTAGTGCAAAAACCAATTGCAATGTTCCTTGATCATGAGGATGGACAGGACATACGGATATTGCAGTAATTGCTGGTAACTAAGTCAGAAGGTGAAGGACATTAAGTCTTATGCTACTCATCATTCAGAATTACACTAGTGTATCAACCAATTTGAATAATTATTGGCATTCATTGGCTAGCTACTAAACATTAATGTAGTATGTATGGAGTATTACAGAAGATTACTCATCAGTCATCTCATTACAGTAATTATTGGCATAGCATTTATGCATAAGTCATCTCATTACAGTAATCATTGGCATTCATTGGCCAGCTACTAAACATTTATGTAGTGTGTATTGGGCATTACAGAACATTATTCATAAGTCCTCGCATTACGGTAATTATTGGCATAGCATTTATGCATAAGTCGTCTCATTACAGTAATCATTGGCATTCATTGGCTAGTTACAAGGCATTTATTATGCATTATTCAGAAGTCATCATTCAAAACAAGATTTATTGTGTGTATCATCAAGCTGCTAGTGTTTATCTACGTGATCATGTAAGTGACATAAGACTGATATAAAATGTAAGACACTGGAACAAGTATTCAAGGTATTTATTACAATTATACATAGACATAATGGAATCAATACATCAGACATATTTGCATTATATTTAGGACTAGAAATACACTCCAGGAAATGGAAAAAAGAACACATTGACACCGGTGTGTCACACCCACCATACTTGCTCCGGACACTGCGAGAGGGCTGTACAAGCAATGATCACACGCACGGCACAGCGGACACACCAGGAACCGCGGTATTGGCCGTCGAATGGCGCTAGCTGCGCAACATTTGTGCACCGCCGCCGTCAGTGTCAGCCAGTTTGCCGTGGCATACGGAGCTCCATCGCAGTCTTTAACATTGGTAGCATGCCGCGATAGCGTGGACGTGAACCGTATGTACAGTTGACGGACTTTAAGCGAGGGCGTATAGTGGGCATGCGGGAGGCCGGGTGGACGTACCGCCGAATTGCTCAACACGTGGGGCGTGAGGTCTCCACAGTACATCGATGTTGTCGCCAGTGGTCGGCGGAAGGTGCACGTGCCCGTCGACCTGCGACCGGACCGCAGCGACGCACGGATGCACGCCAAGACCGTAGGATCCTACGAAGTGCCGTAGGGGACCGCACCGCCACTTCCCAGCAAATTAGGGACACTGTTGCTCCTGGGGTATCGGCGAGGACCATTCGCAACCGTCTCCATGAAGCTGGGCTACGGTCCCGCACACCGTTAGGCCGTCTTCCGCTCACGCCCCAACATCGTGCAGCCCGCCTCCAGTGGTGTCGCGACAGGCGTGAATGGAGGGACGAATGGAGACGTGTCGTTTTCAGCGATGAGAGTCGCTTCTGCCTTGGTGCCAATGATGGTCGTATGCGTGTTTGGCGCCGTGCAGGTGAGCGCCACAATCAGGACAGCATACGACCGAGGCACACAGGGCCAACACCCGGCGTCATGGTGTAGGGAGCGATCTCCTACACTGGCCGTACACCACTGGTGATCGTCGAGGGGACACTGAATAGTGCACGGTACATCCAAACCGTCATCGAACCCATCGTTCTACCATTCCTAGACCGGCAAGGGAACTTGCTGTTCCAACAGGACAATGCACGTCCGCATGTATCCCGTGCCACCCAACGTGCTCTAGAAGGTGTAAGTCAACTACCCTGGCCAGCAAGATCTCCCATTGAGCATGTTTGGGACTGGATGAAGCGTCGTCTCACGCGGTCTGCACGTACAGCACGAACGCTGGTCCAACTGAGGCGCCAGGTGGAAATGGCATGGCAAGCCGTTCCACAGGACTACATCCAGCATCTCTACGATCGCCTCCATGGGAGAATAGCAGCCTGCATTGCTGCGAAAGGTGGATATACACTGTACTAATGCCGACATTGTGCATGCTCTGTTGCCTGTGTCTATGTGCCTGTGGTTCTGTCAGTGTGATCATGTGATGTATCTGACCCCAGGAATGTGTCAATAAAGTTTCCCCTTCCTGGGACAATGAATTCATGGTGTTCTTATTTCAATTTCCAGGAGTGTATATCTTAAACTGTTAGCATTATTTAGTTGTATACTGGTAACAGTTGAGACTGGTAATAATTTCCTTTTTTTGTGTTAGGAATGCATTGCGTTGGGATCGATAATTAATTGCTGCAGCATTAAAATATTTGCTTTTGACTTATTGCTGGAAATCAGGATTATTAACGTCATTCGTCAGGAGTCAGCTGTAGCAAGGTTATGAGACAAATAGAGTATATGTGATCACATTCATAAATGATAGACACAACTGGGTAAAAAAAATGCAGGTACTAGAACATGTTTAATAATTAACTGCTTATAGCATATTAATATCATGAAAAGCTTCTACTGTAAAAAATACAAAATGGATTATTGACCTGAAAGAAAAAAATGTATATTATGCTAAAAAGTAGTAAACTTCAAATTAACAGGTAATGAAACGTGTACTTAATATGTATGTACTCTAACTCATCATCATCATCATTTAAGACTGATGATGTCTTTCAGCGTTCAGTCTGGAGCAAAGTCCCCCTTAAAAAATTCCTCCATGATCCCCTATTCCTTGCTAACATTGGTGCCTCTTCTGATGTTAAGTCTATTATTTCAAAATCATTCTTAACCGAATTCAGGTACCTTATCATTCGTCTACTCCGACTCCTCCTACCCTCTACTGCTGAACCCATGAGTCTCTTGGGTAACCTTACTTCTCCCATGTATGTAACGTGATCCCACCATCTAAGCCTGGTCGCCCTGACTGCTACATCTACAGAGTTCATTCCCAGTCTTTATTTGATTTCCTCATTGTGGACACCCTCCTGCCGTTGTTACCATCTACTAGTACCTGCAATCATCCTAGCTACTTTCATATCCGTAACCTCAACCTTATTGAGAAGGTAACCTGAATCCACTGAGCTTTTGCTCCCATACAACAAATTTGGTCGAAAGATTGAACGGTGCACAGATAACTTAGTCTTGGTACTGACTTCATCCTTGCAGAAGTGAGTAGATCGCAGGTGAGCGCTCACTGCATTAGCTTTGCTACACCTCGCTTCCAGTTATTTCACTATGTGCCCATCCTGTGAGAATATGCGTCCTAAGTACTTGAAACCGTCCACCTGTTCTAACTTTGTTCCTCCTATTTGGCACTCAATCCGTTTATGCCTATATCCCACTGACATTACTTTCGTTTTGGAGAAGCTAATCTTCATACCATAGTCCTTACATTACTGATCTAGCTCTGAAATGTTACCTTGCAAACTTTCAATCGAATCTGCCATCATAACTAAGCCATCTGCATATGCGATACTGCTTATTTTGTGCTCACATATCTTAATCTCACCCAGCCAGTCTTTTGTTTTCAACATATGATCCATAAATAATATGAACAACAGTGGAGACAGGTTGCAGCCTTGTCTTACCTCTGAAATTACTCTGAACCATGAGCTCAATTTACTGTCAACACTAACTCCTGCCTGACTATCTATGTAAAGACCTTTAATTGCCTGCAAAAGTTTGCCTCCTATTCCGTAATCTCGTAGAACAGACAATAACTTCCTCCTAGGAACCCGGTCATATGCCTTTTCTAGATCTATAAAGCATAGATACATATCCCTGTTGCACTCGTAACACGTCTCCATTACTTGCCGTAAGCTAAAAATCTGATACTGACAACGTTTAAGAGGCCTAAACCCACAATGATTTTCATCCAATTTGTCCTCAACTAATACTCGTACTTTCCTTTCAACAATAACTGAGAAGGTTTTACCCACAACGCTGATTAAAGAGATACCTCTGTAGTTGTTACAATCTTTTCTGTTTCCATGTACTGCTTTCGTCCAGTTTGATGGAATCCTGTGTAGCCATTTAAGACCTGACATTCCACTGTATTTGATGAGTTCCGACTTAATTTCATCCACCCCAGCTGCCTTATTGCACTGCAGTCTATTGACCATTTTCTCCACTTCCTCAAATGTGATCCCATTTCCATCATCATACCTATCCCATTGTACATCGAAATCTGAAACATTACTGATCGTATTTTCACCTACATTGAGCAACTCTTCAAAATATTCCCTCCATCTGCCCAACGCATTCACAGGATTCACCAGAAATTTTCCTGACCTTTCCAAAATACTTGTCATTTCCTTCTTATCTCCCTTTCGAAGACTGCTAATTACACTCCAGAATGATTTTTAAGCAGTTTGACCCAAAGTCTCCAACCTGTTTCCAAAGTATTCCCAAGATTTCTTCATGGATGCTGCAATTATCTCTTTGGCTTTGTTTCTTTCTTCAACATAACTTTCTCTGTCTACCTGAGTTCTAGTATGAAGCAATTTTTGATATGCCTTCTTTTTCCTTTTACAGTCTGCCTTGACTTTGTCATTCCACCAAGCTGTTTGCTCCATCCGACCTCACTACTGTTCCAAGACATTCTTCAGCCACTTCTAGTACTGTGTCCCTGTACCTTGTCCATTCCTTTTCCAATGACTATAATTGACTACATTCAAGTAGCTGGTACCTTTCTGAGATCACTGTTATGTACTTTGGCCTGATTAGCTTATCCTGAAGTTTCTCTACTCTTATCCTCCTACATATGCACCTGACCTCCTGCACTTTCGTCCTCACAATACCAATTTCACTGCAGATTAAATAGTGATCAGTGTCATCAACGAATCCCCTGAATACACGTGTGTCCCTCACAGCCTTCCTGAGTTCCTGATACGTTATTATATTGTCAATGACAGATCTGGTTCCCCTGCCTTCCCAAGTATACCGGTGAATGTTCTTATGTTTAAAAGAGGAGTTTGTGATTACTAGGCCCATACTGGCACAGATATCCAAGAGCTCTTTCCCATTCTTGTTGGCCTCCATATCCTCTCCAAATTTACCCATAGCTTTTTCATACCCTTCAGTTGGATTTCCAATTCTGGCATTAAAATCACACATGAGCAGAACACTGTCCTTGTCCTTTACTCTAATAACTACGTCACTGAGAGCGTCATAAAAACTATCCATCGTATCTTGATCTGTCCCTTCACAATGCGAATATACTGACACAGTCCTAATTTTCTTGCTAGACACTGTCAAATCTATCCTCATCAGTCATTCGTTTACAAACCTTATCGCAACTACGCTGGGTTCCATTTCTTTCCTGATGTAAAGCCCTACACCCCATTGTGTTATTCCTGCTTTGACACCTGACAGGTATACCTTGTATTATCCCACCTCCTCTTCTTTCTCACCTTTTACCCGAATGTCACTAACAGCTAAAACGTCCCACCCCATCTTACTTGCAGCCTCTGCCAGCTCTGTCTTCTTCCCAGAGTAGCCCCATTGATATTAATAGCTCCCCATCTCGTTACCAATCGTTTGCAGAGTCGTATCTTAGGAGTCCGTGGTTTGTCAATTGGAGGTGGAACTTCGTCACCTCCTAAGGTCCGAGGCATTTTGCTCTGATTGTTGCCAGCATCTTATTTAAAGTACCAGGGAAGCAGGTTGCTAGCCTTACTTGACCCAGGTCCCATTGAGTTTTACCCCTAACGGTTGAGGGACTAACTGGTGGATTTGGTAGTCTCTGCCGTCTGAGCACAAAGGTGACCACGACTCAGAATATGTCTGAGATGTCCAGCCTTATTCCAAAGTAACTGGTATCCCGACTGTCAGGACCACTTACTTGGCCACTCATACATTGCCCGTGGCTCATGAACTACGACATGACAACAGGAATCCACACCATGAACCGTCTTTCCCAAAACATTCAGTCATTATACTATGCGACATAAGACATACTGTCAAAAGGAACTGCAACAAATACTTAATAGCATTTCTTAACTAATAGTAAATACATAAACTTCATCATTATCATCATCTGCAAAGAAAAACTTCATTATTCATAGTACCATATTCATAATATAACTATTCATCATCATTTATTATCAACTGCAAAAAATAGACACTTCATTATTCATTATTCATATTCATATTACCATTCTCCTCATACAACTATTCATTATCATTCATTACTTCATATGTTATAGAGTTTCTTACTTCTAGCAGATTTCATCACTAAAATTAACATGAGTAGTTCTGTCTGACAGCCTGCATCAATCGCCTCGTATTCTGAAAGAAAAATTATTAGTCAAGACTGCTGTCTTTTTTTTTGGTCATCAGTCTACTGACTGGTTTGATGCAGCCCGCCACGAATTCCTACCCTGTGCTAACCTCTTCATCTCGGAGTAGCACTTGCAACCTACGTCCTCAATTATTTGCTTGACGTATTCCAATCTCTGTCTTCGTCTACAGTTCTTGCCCTCTACAGCTCCCTCTTGTACCATGGAAGCCATTCCCTCATGTCTTAGCAGATGTCCTATCATCCTGTCCCTTCTCCTTATCAGTGTTTTCCACATATTCTTTTCCTCTCCGATTCTGCGTAGAACCTCCTCATTCCTTACCTTATCAGTCCACCTAATTTTCAACATTCGTCTATAGCATCACATCTCAAATGCTTCGATTCTCTTCTGTTCCGGCTTTACCACAGTCCATGTTTCACTACCATACAATGCTGTACTCCAGACGTACATCCTCAGAAATTTCTTCCTCAAATTAAGGCCGGTATTTGATATTAGTAGACTTCTCCTGGCCAGAAATGCCTTTTTTGCCATAGCGAGTCTGCTTTTGATGTCCTCCTTGCTCCGTCCGTCATTGGTTATTTTACTGCCTAGGTTGCAGAATTCCTTAACTTCATTGACTTCGTGACCATCAATCCTGATGTTAAGTTTCTCGCTGTTCTCATTTCTACTACTTCTCATTACCTTCGTCTTTCTCCGATTTACTCTCAAACCATACTGTGTACTCATTAGACTGTTCTTTCCGTTCAGCAGATCATTTAATTCTTCTTCACTTTCACTCAGGATAGCAATGTCATCAGCGAGTCGTATCATTGATATCCTTTCACCTTGTACTTTAATTCCACTCCTGAACCTTTCTTTATTTCCATCATTGCTTCCTCGATGTACAGATTGAAGAGTAGGGGCGAAAGGCTACAGCCTTGTCTTACACCCTTCTTAATACGAGCACTTCGTTCTTGATCGTCCACTCTTATTATTCCCTCTTGGTTGTTGTACATATTGTATATGAACCGTCTCTCCCTATAGCTTACACCTACTTTTTTCAGAATCTCGAACAGCTTGCACCATATTATATTGTCGAACGCTTTTCCCAGGTCGACAAATCCTATGAAAGTGTCCTGATTTTTCTTTAGCCTTGCTTCCATTATTAGCCGTAACGTCAGAATTGCCTCTCTCGTCCCTTTACTTTTCCTAAAGCCAATCTGATCGTCACCTAGCGCATTCTCAATTTTCTTTTCCATTCTTCTGTATATTATTCTTGTAAGCAGCTTCGATGCATGAGCTGTTAAGCTGATAGTGCGATAATTCTCGCACTTGTCAGCTCTTTCCGTCTTCGGAATTGTGTCGATGATGCTTTTCCGAATGTCAGATGGTATATCGCCAGACTCATATATTCTACACACCAACGTGAATAGTCGTTTTGTTGCCACTTCCCCCAATGATTTTAGAAATTCTGATGGAATGTTATCCATCTCTTCTGCCTTATTTGACCGTAAGTCCTCCAAAGTTCTTTTAAATTCCGATTCTAATACTTGATCCCCTATCTCTTCTAAATCGACTCCTGTTTCTTCTTCTATCATATCAGACAAATCTTCACCCTCATAGAGGCTTTCAATGTATTCTTTCCACCTGTCTGCTCTCTCCTCTGCATTTAACAGTGGAATTCCCGTCGCACTCTTAATGTTACCACCGTTGCTTTTAATGTCACCAAAGGTTGTGTTGATTTTCCTGTATACTGGATCTGTCCTTCCGACAACCATATCTTTTTCGATATCTTCACATTTTTCCTGCAGCCATTTCGTCTTAGCTTCCCCGCACGACCTATTAATTTCATTCCGCAGCGACTTGTATTTCTGTATTCCTGATTTTCCCGGAACATGTTTGTACTCCCTCCTTTCATCAGTCAACTGAAGTATTTCTTCTGTTACCCATGGTTTCTTCGCAGCTACCTTCTTTGTACCTATGTTTTCCTTCCCAACTTCTGTGATGGTCTTTTTCCGAGATGTCCATTCCTCTTCAACTGTACTGCCTACTGCGCTATTCCTTATTGCTGTATCTATAGCGTTAGAGAACTTCAAACGTATCCCGTCATTCCTTAGTACTTCCGTATCCCACTTCTTTGCGTATTGATTCTTCCTGACTAATGTCTTGAACTTCAGCCTACTCTTCATCACTACTATATTGTGATCTGAGTCTATATCTGCTCCTGGGTACGCCTTACAATCCAGTATCTGATTTCGGAATCTCTGTCTGACCATGATGTAATCTAATTGAATTCTTCCCGTATCTCCCGGCATTTTCCAAGTATACCTCCTCCTCTTGTGATTCTTGAACAGGGTATTCGCTGTTACTAGCTGAAACTTGTTACAGAACTCAATTAGTCTTTCTCCTCTTTCATTCCTTGTCCTAATCCCATATTCTCCTGTGACCTTTTCTTCTACTCCTTCCCCTACAACTGCATTCCAGTCACCCATGACTATTAGATTTTCGTCCCCCTTTACATACTGCAATACCCTTTCAATATCCTCATACACTATCTCTATCTCTTCATCTTCCGCTTGCGACGTCGGCATGTATACCTGAACTATCGTTGTCGGTGTTGGTCTGCTGTCGATTCTGATTAGAGCAACCCGGTCACTGAACTGTTCACAGTAACACACCCTCTGCCCTACCTTCCTATTCATAACGAATCCTACACCTGTTATACCATTTTCTGCTGCTGTTGATATTACCCGATACTCATCTGACCAGAAATCCTTGTCTTCCTTCCACTTCACTTCACTGACCCCTAATATATCTAGACTGAGCCTTTGCATTTCCCTTTTCAGATTTTCTAGTTTCCCTACCACGTTCAGGCTTCTGACATTCCACGCCCCGACTCGTAGAACGTTATCCTTTCGTTGATTATTCAATCTTTTTCTCATGGTAACCTCCCCCTTGGCAGTCCCCTCCCGGAGATCCGAATGGGGGACTATTCCGGAATCTTTTGCCAATGGAGAGATCATCATGACACTTCTTCAATTACAGGCCACATGTCCTGTGGATACACGTTAGGTGTCTTTAATGCAGTGGTTTCCATTGCCTTCTGCATCCTCATGTCGTTGATCATTGCTGATTCTTCCGCCTTTAGGGGCAATTTCCCATCCCTAGGACAAGAGAGTGCCTTGAACCTCTATCCGCTCCTCCGCCCTCTTTGACAAGGCCATTGGCAGAATGAGGCTGACTTCTTATGCCGGAAGTCTTCGGCCGCCAATGCTGATTATTTATCAAAATTTGGGCAGTGACGGGGATCGAACCCGGGACCGAAGACGTTTTGATTATGAATCAAAGACGCTACCCTTAGACCACGTGTACGCCGCACCACTGCTATCATACGGTGTGTAGAGTATATTTTTGTTAATGCTTGTTAATTTCGATCCATTTACTTTTCATAGCAAAGTATTGCATCTTCTTTCGTTCATTCCGATGGTGAAATTTCCATTTCATAGTAAACCACTGTGGTTGTGTAATTTATTTCTTTTACATGGTATTGCTTTCTGAAAATGATGAGTAAGGATTAATATCTTGCATTTTCATCATATACCCATTAAATGAAAACTTGTTTCTAGTGATGTGACAGCACACAGCATAGCATGACACAAAACCTATTAGGTCAAACCATAGACAATTTTCAAGTGCATAAAATGTATACACAGTATCGTAATGTAGTAGCAAAAAAATGTAGAATAGTCCAGATATTGAGATATTATAAGGAAAAATCTCAAAGTCAACTGGTGTTTCTTATATCTTGAAGAATTCATAGTGCATACACAGAAAATTCTACTTTCAATAGGAAAATCATCATATATACATAAAAACGGAAAATGTGCACCGTCTGATATATAACAAGGAAAGCGACCTGCTAACCTTACCTTGCTGGGCACTTGCCAAGAAAAAATATAATAATCACCAGTAAGTGGTCATATAAATGTCTGGAAATGGCATTACAGTGTGATAAATCATAAAGTATGTTCATTCAATAAAGGGGTTAATATTGGAAAATTTGGTGATCGCCCTTGCTTTTTCTGGTTCTCAGAGTTTCGACGTGTACTACATTGGGCTGAGGAATGCTGCTAATTCTATATGGACCTGGCTATAGAAGCTCAAATTTACTGCATCTACTCTTTCCTCTGTTGGATAAATTGTGTGTGCATACTAATATCTTCTGTCCAATGTGAAAGTCACGGCGTGTACAAACCTGTTTTTGCTGTCTTCTCCGGCGCTCTGTAGCACGTTTGATGTTGTTCAGCGCATTGTCAATTATTTCATGGTGGCGTAGTCGACGAGATGTAGGAAAAGATACTAATTCTTTAATTTTGTTGGCTTGTTCAACATTTTTCAATATAACAGTCGGAGATAGCATAGTAGATTCGTTTGTTATTGAGTTAATTACATCCCAGAATGAGAGAATATTTGTATCCCAATCAATATGTCTTTTATTGCGGTATATTCTACATAGTTTACCAATTTCTTTCATCAGTCGTTCAGAAGGGTTCGAAGAAGGGCGATACCTGCATATATAGATCGGAGAAATGTTTCTAGCTCGTAACATACGTGTCGACATCGCAGATCGAAATTGTGGTCCATTGTCGGAAATTGCTTTCAATACATGCCCTACATGAAATAGAAATTGTTTTACAAATGCATTCGAAATATATTTAGCAGGAGCTTTGCGTAACGGAGTGAAGGTAACAATTTTCGAAGTGAGTTCAGCAGCGACAAAGGCGTAAAAAAACCTCTGTTAGATTTGGGAATCGGACCAGAAATGTCTACAGCGGCCATGTGTCTCAATTTAATCGGCACAATGGGGTGTAACGGAGGAAAATGTGAAGTCGTGTCTGATTTAGCTTCGGGGCAGATTTTACATGACGCTAAAAGTCGTCGAATATATTTCTCCATGTTAGCAGATTAACAGTTCTTTCTCAGTATAAGAAAACATTTTCTGGCTCCATAATGTGCGTAACTTAAATAAGTATACCAAATTAATTTATTTACACGTTCGTCAGGAATGCATAATAACCAGTTGTTGCTGTCAGGGTGAGAGCGGCGAAATAGAATGCTGTTGCGCACGGTATAATGGTTCCTAATGGTAACGTTATTCCTATCTTGCCAAAGGTGTTTAATTTCTTTCCACACATTGTTCTTGCTCTACTCTTATGCTATGTCTCGTAATGACGATGAAATGAAATTTTCAAATGCCACTCGTTGACTATACATGACGCTACAATTTGCTTGGCTGAAGTTTGTTGCGATGTTTTGCTGCCTGTTGCTGAGAGAACGGGATAGTGCGTCTGCTACAGTACTTTTTGTACAGGGAATGTGAATAACTGTAAATAAAGTTTCCATCTGCTTAACCTGTCATGTGTAAATTTAGCAGAAAGTAAAACTGTATAGCTCTATGATCTGTGTAAACGGTACTATGTCTTCCATAAAGAATATGTCTAAATCTGGTAAATGCCCATACAACACATAATGTTTCAAGTTCTGTAACAGAATAATTGCGTTCAGCAGGTGATAGAATGCGACTTGGAAAGGCGATGTTTTTAATTACTGTAGTACCGTCTTCCTCGAATTGCTGAAAAATTTGTTCGCCCAGAGCGGTGTTAGAACTGTCTGTGGCAATGGAAAAATTTCTGGTAGGATCTGGGTGTGATAAAAGAGGTGCTTTCAGCAAAGCTTGTTTCAGATTGACAAATTCATACTGTTCCTGGCTATCCCAGGACCAAATCGCGTTTTTACCCGTCAATTGGCATTATCTAGGGGTGTCTAAAGAAGAGTGATGAATAAATTTACGGAAAAAGTTAATTAATCCCAAAAAGCTGCGTAGTTGTTTCTTCGTCGTTGGAACCAAAATGTCACGTAAAGCTTGAAGTTATTCCGTCTCAGGCGCAATGCCTTCTGCTGAAATTACATTTCCAAGAAATTTTATAGATGTTTTGCCAAAGTGTGATTTGCTAAAATTAACGGCGGAGTATCTGTTGAGAGGCCAGACAAACGTGTGGTTCCTGAAGAGGGGCAGCAGCCTTTTCAGTAGTTGCAGGGGCGACAGTCTGGATGATTGACTGATCTGGCCGTGCAACACTAACCAAAACGGCCTAGTTGTGCTGGCACTGCGAACGGCTGAAAGCAAGGGGAAACTACGGCCGTAATTTTTCCCGATTACATGCAGCTTTACTGTAAGGTTAAATGATGATGGCGTCCTCTTGGGTAAAATATTCCGGAGCTAAAATAGTTTCCCATTCGGATCTCCGGGCGGGGACTACTCAAGAGGACGTCGTTATCAGGAGAAAGAAAACTGGCGTTCTACGGGTCGGAGCGGGGCATGTCAGATCCCTTAATCGGGCAGGTAGGTTAGAAAATTTAAAAAGCGAAATGGATAGGTTGAAGTTAGATATAGTGGAAATTAGTGATGTTCGGTGGCAGGAGGATCAAAACTTTTCGTCAGGTGAATACAGGATTATAAACGCAAAATCAAATAGGGGTAACGATGGAGTAGGTTTAATAATGAATTAAAAAAGAGGAGTGCGGGTAAGCTACTACAAACAGCATAGTAAACGCATTATTGTGGCCAAGAGAGACACGAAGCCCAAGCCTGCTACAGTAGTACAAGTTTATATGACAACTAGCTCGGCAGATGATGAAGAAATTGATGAAATGTATGATGAGATATAAGGAATTATTTGAGTAGTTAAGGGAGACGAAAATTTAATAGTCATGGGTGATTGGAATTCGAGAGAAGGAAAAGGGAGAAAAGGAAACATAGTGGGTGAATATGGATTGGAGGAGAGAAATGAAAGAGGAAGCCGTTCTAGTAGAATATTCCACAGAGCATAACTTAATCATAGTTAACACTTGGTTCAAGAATCTTAAAAAAAGGCTGTATACATGGAAGAATCCGAGAGATACTAGAAGGTATCAGACAGATTATATAATGGTAAGACAGAGATTTAGGAACCAGGTTTTAAATTGCAAGACATTTCCAGGGGCAGATGTGGACTCTGACCACAATCTATTGGTTATGAACTGTAGATTAAATTTGAAGAAACTGCAAAAAGGTGGGAATTTAAGGAGATGGGACCTGGATAAACTGACTAAACCAGAGGTTGTACAGAGCTTCAGGGAGAGCATAAGGGAACAATTGACAGGAATGGGGGAAAGAAATACAGTAGAAGAAGGTTGTGTAACTCTGAGGGATGAAATAGTGAAGGCAGCAGAGTATCAAGTAGGTAAAAAGACTAGGGCTAGTATAAATCCTTGGGTAACAGAAGAAACACTAAATTTAGTTGATGAAAGGAGAAAATACAAAAACGCAGTAAATGAAGCAGGCAAAAGAGAATTCAAACGTCTCAAAAATGAGATCGACAGGAAGTGCAAAATGGCAAAGCAGGGATGGCTAGAGGACAAATGTAAGGATATAGAGGCTTATCTCACTAGGGGTAAGATAGATACTGCCTACAGGAAAATTAAAGGGACCTTTGGAGAAAAGAGAGCCACTTGTATGAATATCAAGAGCTAAGATGGAAACCCAGTTCTAAGCAAAGATGGGAAAGCAGAAAGGTGGAAGGAGTATATAGAGGGTCTATACAAGGGCGATGTACTTAAGGACAATATTATGGAAATGGAAGAGGATATAGATGAAGATGAAATGGGAGATATGATTCTGCGTGAAGAGTTTGACAGAGCACTGAAAGACCTGAGTCGATACAAGGCCCCGGGAGTAGACAACATTCCATTAGAACTACTGACGGCCTTGGGAGAGCCAGTCCTGACAACACTCTACCATCTGGTGAGCAAGATGTATGAGACAGGCGAAATGCCCTCAGACTTCAAGAAGAATATAATAATTCCAATCCCAAAGAAAGCAGGTGTTGACAGATGTGAAAACTACCGAACTATCTGTTTAATAAGTCACAGCTGCAAAATACTAACCCGAATTCTTCACAGACGAATGGAAAAACTGGTAGAAGCCGACCTCGACGAAGATCAGTTTGGATTCCGTAGAAATGTTGGAACACGTGAGGCAATACAGACCCTACGACTTATCTTAGGAAATAGATTAAGGAAAGGCAAACCTACATTTCTAGCATTTGTGGACTTGGAGAAAGCTTTTGACAATGTTGCCTGGAATACTCTCTTTCAAATTCTAAAGGTGGCACGTGTAAAATACAAGGAGCGAAAGGCCATTTACAATTTGTAAAGAAACCAGAAGGCAGTTATAAGAGTCGAAGGGTATGAAAGGGAAGCAGCAGTTGGGAAGGGAGTGAGACAGGGTTGTAGCCTGTCCCAGATGTTATTCAGTCTGTATACTGAGCAAGTGGTAAAGGAAACAAAAGAAAAATCCGGAGTAGGTATTAAAGTCCATGGGGAAGAAATGACATTGTAATTCTGTCAGAGACAGCAAAGGACTTGGAAGAGCAGTTGAACGGAATGGACAGTGTCTTGAAAGGGGGATATAAGATGACCATCAACTAAAGCAAAACGAGGATAATGGAATGTAGTCGAAATAATTCCGGTGATGCTGAGGGAATTAGATTAGGAAATGAGCCACTTAAAGTAGTAAAGGTGTTTTGCTTTTCGGGGAGTAAAATAACTGATTATGGTCGAAGGATATTTTTGTGGCGGCGTTCGTAGCGACAAACAATTCGCTGTAGAAACGGCTTACGAAATCACCGCCACACTTCTAATAGCGGGCCGACCGGTCCGCTGGAACAGTGAACAGAAAGATGAAAACCCAAACACTCTGATTAAATAAAAGTTGGTACTTATCTTTATTAACGAAGATACAGAAACACAGTAGTGAACTCCGTGTCTACAGAAATCTGTCTAGTTCGAGTCGGAGCGGCTAGGTCAACGTCGGCTGACTACAAACAACAACTCTGCTGCGATGAACACACAACTGACTAGCAAGTACACAATTCGGTGGCGAGTATACAACTGAGCGGCGAATACAGAACTGTCCTAGCGCTCGCGACTCCAGCGCTTAAGAAACCAGAAGCCAGCGGTGGCGCGCGCAGACTTACGGCGATATCCTGTCTCGCTGGCGCTGCTTATGCGGACGGCGTCCGGACGTTGATGCTGCCAGCCTTTTGGCAGCGGGCTCGGGTGGCATTACTGGCTAGGATATAACGGATATAAAATGTAGACTCGCAATCGCAAGGAAAGCGTTTTTGGAGAGGAGAAATTTGTTAACATCGAGTATAGATTTAAGTGTCAGGAAGTCGTTTCTGAAAGTATTTGTATGGAGTGTAGCCATGTATGGAAGTGAAACATGCACGATAAATAGTTTGGACAAGAAGAGAATAGAAGCTTCCGAAATGTGGTGCTACAGAAGAATGCTGAAGATTGGATGGGTGTATCACATAACTAATGAGGAGGTATTGAATAGAATTGGGGAGTAGAGGAGTTTGTGGCACAACTTGACAAGAAAAAGGGACCGGTTGGTAAGACATGTTCTGAGGCATCAAGGGATCACAAATTTAGCATTTGAGGGCAGCGTGGAGGGTAAACATCGTAGAGGGAGACCAAGAAATGAATACACTAAGCAGATTCAGAAGGATGTAGGTTGCAGTAACTACTGGGAGATGAAGAAGCTTGCACAGGATAGAGTAGCATGGAGAGCTGCATGAAACCAGTCTCAGGACTGAAGACAACAACAACAACCATGAAATTTCTGTAAAGTTCTTCTAGTGTCAGTGGGCGATCTGTTTCATTAATAACAATGTCGTTGACATGACATGACATTTATAACTGACATAGGTGATCCAGAATCAAATACTGCTGAAAATGTGGATGATCCAGTCTTTACTTTTTTTTTTTTTTTGTATAACTGGTTCTTCTTGTAAAAGTGTGTCTCGGATGTCGTCAAAAGTAATAAAATTTTCGTGAACAAGATTCTGTGTGTCAAAAGTATTGCTTACGTTGCTGGAAGATGCAACCTGTACCATATCTAGTCAAATTCTTTCTGACGTGCTGTTATTTGCAGGAGGATGTTGTGGCATTTCGACTATTTGCACTGTTCTGTTATTTCTTCCTGACGTGTTTGGCTGAGGGTGATGCCGACTGTCTGGTTCATTCATAATAATCTGTTGTTGTGGATGACTCTGCTGCTGATAAGACCTACTGTTATTAAATGTACACTGAAAACTATGCTCATTACTTTTACGTCTGTCATGATAATCATTGTTATACAGCGTGTTGCGATACGAGTTGAAATGATGTTTTTTCTGTACGTTGTAATTTCCTTGTTGTTGTGCGATACTATTTGGTGGATCCGATGCTATACGTGTAGGCGGCGAAACATTAAAGCTTGGTTGACCTTGCACATTACATTATTGGTTAGGTATGCCAACTGGCTGGTTTAGTTGATGTTGTGGGGAAAACCCTCTATTGTTGCCAAGAAAATGTTTGCTGTTGGTGATAATTATGACGATACTGATAATTAAAATTTTGTCACTTATTCAAATTATACTGGTAGTTCGGGAGTGTCTACTGAAAATTGTCATTTTAGGGTAAAACTTGTCATTTTAGGTTTTCTTTACTCGTTTCTAATCCTAGATAGATCGATAGTTGAAGAGTGGTTTTGATAGATATAAAGGATAGTAAAAGAGAAGGCAGCAGTACAGAAAACTAAAGAGGAAACAGCACTACTACGGCTCGGAACCCTTTGCATGCTGCGGCACATATTCATCGAAGCGTAATGAATCCCCTGAGGTCACTTACGCGCTGCAAATAAATTTTAGTTTCTGCATTACTTGCCAAGCTGATGGAAATGCGAAAGCAGATTGTTGTATCCAGTCCAAAGGGTGAATCTGTGTTCTGTCATTATTAAATAGCTTAAATTTTCTAACTGATAGAAAGTGCTTGTAATCAAAATATCGTCTCTGAATGTCTGAGTAGGTTCAGCATTTTATGATAATCTGTTTGTCTGTGACTATTAGGAATCTAAGTCACGTATGCTCTGTAAATCACCTAAGTTACACAGGCTGCGTGAGTGCGACAAATTTTCGGAAAGTGGCGTATGCTGTGACGTGTTAAAGGCTGGAAGATTTTTCATTTCTGTCATTTCTTGCTGTAAGGATGACAATTTTGTACGAGTTGTATTGCTGGACGAACCTATCTTACTGATTGTCCGCTGTAAATTTTGGAATTCGGGTGTTTGATTGAAAGAAATTGGTGACGTATCGTCTGATTTGGTGTCGTTGTTATTTTCGATAACATCAATACGACTGCCTAATTCATCATATTTTTCAGTCAGTGCTTTTACCTGATCGTCATTTTTAGTGTCACAAGCATTAATTTATTTTTTCATTTTACGTGTTATGTTGTTTAATATCTTGATGTCTGCTTTAATGGCATCAGGATCCTGTATTAATTCCAATTGTTCAAATCTGCTGGTCACTGTCTGAAAGTCTACTATGTGTGTACCTGTTTTTGTTTTCAGATCAGAGATTTCATCATGCAATTCAGTGTTCAACTGTTTGATAGTATTGATTTCGTCTTATACTGTAGCAATGTTGTTGTCTACGTATGTTTTTGCTTTCGTAAACAACTTACGCTTATCTTCCTGTCTCTGTGCAGTAATTGTTTCCATGACTTGTTTCTTTACTTTGTTCTGTTCCTGTATGAATTTTCGCGTTTCACTGTGTTGTACGTGGTGATCAAAACGTTCGTCAATTTGGCTGTTTTGTTGTTCAAATTTCTTGTCGACTTTCGTATCCAGTGTGCGTGAATGTTCTGCCGACATTAATTTAAACTTGTCGCGTAACTGTGTTGTGTTTTCAGAGCATTGTTTAGCAACTGCACTAATCTCATCTCTAAGTAATTTCGTTGTGGCTCCATGTGTATTACTTAATTCATGTGCAACAGATCTAATTTCTTCGCTACTGTTCCTAGCACAAGCCTTAATTTCCTCACGTAATTGTTCATTGGTATCACGAGATTGCATGTAACCCCCCCCCCCCCCTCAAACGGCTGTAATCTGTTCACTAAGTTGTTTGTTCTGTTCATTATGGTTGTCGTGTTTATATTCAACTGTTTGAGATATTCATTAAGTTGTATGTTTCAATAATTAAGTTGTTTGAAATTGTTGTCTTCAATGAGATTTTCACTCTGCAGCGGAGTGTGCGCTGATCTTCCTGGCAGATTAAAACTGTGTGCCGGAGCGAGACTCGATCTTGGGACCTTTGCCTTTCACGGGCAAGAGATCTACCAACTGAGCTACCCAAGCACGACTCACGCCCCGTCCTCACAGCTTTTACTTCTGCCAGTACTGGAACTTGCCCGCGAAAGGCAAAGGTCCCGAGTTCGAGTCTCGGTCCGGCACACAGTTTTAATCTGCGAGGAAGTTTCATTGTTGTCTTGTTTTTCATTCGACTGTTTGAGATTTTCATTGAGGTTGTCATGTTTTGCAATCGACTATCTGAGTTTTCATTAAGTTGTAGCAATACTGCCATAACTTGATCCATACCAAAATTAGCAACTCTATTTTCTGTACTGTGTTGCTGTATCTGCATGTGTAACATTTTGTGTAACCATTTGGTCATTGTCTGATTCACGAAATGGTCTGCTAATTGGATGTAAACTGTTGGTCACTACATCAGAATCAAATAAATCTGACGCATTTTGACGACATTGTTAATTTTCGTTAGAAACATTTGTCTGTTCACTGTGTAAATTTTCCAAATCAGGTGTGTCAAACTGGGCAGCGTTCATTGAATCGGAATGTGCCGTGTCATCAATTGTTAAATTTACTGTGGACAAAATTGAATTTGTTTGCTCCTCATCAGCATTAAAATCATTACTAGTGGTCGGTACGCACTGATTATCTGTAATTAGAGCATTATCATTATGACACTGAGTGTCGCTAGTATTATTGGTCAAAGTATTCGAGTCGGCTTTTTCACTCATTGCGCATCTGTTAGCAGTTATTCACGGCATTTTCACAACTCAGAAGTAAGCACAAAATCAAACAAAGTCAAAGCAAAATTGAACAAATACAATAACAACAAAGGGCAATAAATTGCTGATGATTTGTGAAAGAATGAATGACAAATTAGGAAATACGTTGCGCCAGATGCAAACTACATCTAACATTAAGTAAATAAGAGCAGATATATAACTGACTAATCCTTAGAAATTCACAAAAATACGATCCTGGCAGGGACGCCAAGTGTAACCTCCCAACAGTAAGATTAATTATATGTATAGCATTCACATTTAGCGTAACCTACCAGCAGATAAATTCCATAACATACCAATAATAAAATGAGACTAAGCTCCTAATAAAAAATGTGACTCATATGTAACCTTTAAATAATTAACTGACTGTGAATTTAAACTGGTAAATTTTGACGTCAGCAGTGCTGCGTCATGGCCCTGAAAGATCATAATGAATTCAAAATTCTTACCTCAATAAGGTCGCCAGATAACGCTTATATATCTGCTCCTATACCAAATTTTTCTGGCACAGCACAGTGCAATGCTGGCCGATAGATTTGTCATGTATTAGTAAATTCTTTAAATTGAGATGAATGATTGTCAAAAGTTAGTTTTTATAAGAAAGATTATTGTTAAGAGATTTTTTAAAAACATTTACATGGGACTTGATATAACAATAGAAGATATGCGAGAGGCTGCTGTTAACTTATACTACAACGCTCAGGCACCGCCATCGCTCCCCACAACCGGCCCAGCCAACTCGACACACACGACTCCTAGCTACTACTTACTCATACTGCTACACAGTTCGTACTGCAGCTAACCCTGCTCTCTGGTCTGAGATTCTCTTATAGCTCACATATCGCAGGCAGCGCGTGGGCAATCCATCGAATTTACATCTCCTCGAGTGCGCTTGCAACAAATTCCTTAGTCATAGAGCCATTACAGCGTGGATGTGTGAGAGTAAATCACTTTTATGAAAGATGGCGATCCTCCTCACATAGCACAGTCAGTGAAGCAGTTGAAACTTCCTGGCAGATTAAAACTGTGTGCCCGACCGAGACTCGAACTCGGGACCTTTGCCTTTCGCGGGCATGTGCTCTACCAACTGAGCTACCAAAGCACGACTCTCGCCCGGTACTCACAGCTTTACTTCTGCCAGTACCTCGTCTCCTACCTTCCAAACTTTACAGAAGCTCTCCTGCGAACCTTGCAGAACTAGCACTCCTGAAAGAAAGGATATTGCGGAGACATGGCTTAGCCACAGCCTGGGGGATGTTTCCAGAATGAGATTTTCACTCTGCAGCGGAGTGTGCGCTGATATGAAACTTCCTGGCAGATTAAAACTGTGTGCCCGACCGAGACTCGAACTCGGGACCTTTGCCTTTCGCGGGCATGTGCTCTACCAACTAAGCTACCAAAGCACGACTCTCGCCCGGTACTCACAGCTTTACTTCTGCCAGTACCTCGTCTCCTACCTTCCAAACTTTACAGAAGCTCTCCTGCGAACCTTGCAGAACTAGCACTCCTGAAAGAAAGGATATTGCGGAGACATGGCTTAGCCACAGCCTGGGGGATGTTTCCAGAATGAGATTTTCACTCTGCAGCGGAGTGTGCGCTGATATGAAACTTCCTGGCAGATTAAAACTGTGTGCCCGACCGAGACTCGAACTCGGGACCTATGCCTTTCGCGGGCAAGTGCTCTACCAACTGAGCTACCAAAGCACGACTCTCGCCCGGTACTCACAGCTTTACTTCTGCCAGTACCTCGTCTCCTACCTTCTAAACTTTACAGAAGCTCTCCTGCGAAACTTGCAGAACTAGCACTCCTGAAAGAAAGGATACTGCGGAGACATGGCTTAGCCACAGCCTGGGGGATGTTTCCAGAATGATATTTTCACTCTGCAGCGGAGTGTGCGCTGATATGAAACTTCCTGGCAGATTAAAACTGTGTGCCCGACCGAGACTCGAGTTCGAGTTCGAGTCTCGGTCGGGCACACAGTTTTAATCTGCCAGGAAGTTTCATATCAGCGCACACTCCGCTGCAGAGTGAAAATCTCATTCAGTGAAGCAGTTGCTGCAGAGGCAGTTCGAAATGCTGGAATTATCATTTCAGTGCAACATGGCCGTCCAGATCGCAATCCGTTTGACTTCTGGCTGTAGGATTATCTGAAAGATGTCTTCAGTGCTCCAGTTACGAACGTAGATGAACTGAAGGAACGCATTATGCAACGCATTCTGAATGTGACACCTATCTCTTGTGGAATATGCTATTTCTCGATATGAACTTGTCGCAGAAAACAGTGGACATCATACTGAACATGTCTTGCACCAGTGCCACGACACTTACAAACCAATGTCATTTTGCTTTTTATGCGGTTTTTGGCCCCAAGACAAATAAAAACCTATGCTACTTTGTTTTATGCGGTTATTGGTCCCAGGAAAATTAAAAGCCTTGTTTTCCCATCCGATGTGCTACGACGTTGCGTTAGTAGATGGGTTTACCCAACTACCAGCACCACAACTGTTTACTGCCGAACTTGTGTAGTCATACACATTAAACAGTACAGATGGTGTTATGAGACATTCAACCCACAGCCATCATACTGCGATTCCTCTGTCATTGTAGCCGATTCCATGTATGTGAAGCCGCTATCAGCCCCATCTATTAGTAAAATTTTTGTTATTAGCTTTTTGATTCATGACGTTTTCCTTTGCATCAATACGAAGTTGTTCAAATTTGGCATCACTCTGAGAAGTGATTCTCTTTCTATAGCGTTTTGAAACTGGAACTTTAATTACGGATACACTGCACACCAAGTTCTGTTACTCTGCTTATAATAACTCGAATAGTTACATTGATATAGAAAATTAATGTTTCTATTGTTAAAATGCTGACTAAAAGCACGAAATGACAAGGAAATGTATTCCTTTACAGCTCAGCACTAGATAATGGTAAATCTAGATTACTGTTGGCGATTATGTTGCCTTAGCGATGTAAAAATCAACACCAGCTAAAATCGCTTTACAAGGATTTAGTTATTTCGTGTCTTATTTAGCGGTCTCCTCCAATCGGGCAGTTACCGAGTTCCACAAGCGAAGCTTTTCGTGTGTCTCGTCAGCATGAGTCGGCTTTTGGTCGCTGCGGTTAGCATATCTATGGTGTTACCACTTCTGCGGTTGACGCCTGTGCATTGTGATGGTGAGCTAACGCTCTTGTAGCGACCACAATGATGTGCTACTGTAAGTGGAATGTGTAGACTTTGAAAGATGTATGTTTGAAATATGTTTGAAATTAAGTAACTGACAGTAGTCTAAAACACAACTGTTAGAATGGGAATGGCATGTGAACGTGTATTTTATGTCGTCACTTATGCTTTTGCCCTTAGCTAAACTTTTTAACTGCAAGAATGGAAATTTAATTTAGCTACGAGAATGTAAACTGTCAATATCTTTAAACCAAACGAAACCTGGACGAATTTACGTAACACAAAAACTGTATCTGATGCAACACTATTGATTAGAAACTGTCTCTAGCAATAAAACAAAACTCGATCAATTTGAAAATAATGGTCCCTGTGCTTAATGAATGCTATCCCTAAACAAATAAAATTTCTTACATTTATCTGCGCAATGGTAACGATCTTCGCGCTGCACTCTGTGAATACTTTAAACTGTATAGTTATCAAACCGCTATTGTGCAAGGCTGTTGCTTAGCATGCATTTTAATTAAATCGGATAAAACTGAGACATTAAATTCTAGAGAAAAATAGTTAATCAGACATGACAAGGATCTGGAAACTGGTATTGACTTCTGGTAAGGAGCAATATGGCACTAACGTTAAAACTTGTATTTTGAGTCTTTGAAAATTAATAATGCTCACAATTAACACACAATAATCTGATTATATATTAACAATTGATTTTACGAAGTCACTGGATGTGAGTGCTACACATTGTCTCAATCATCACTTACAAATACGCGCATTGCATTAGCAGCAAAACAACTTTCTTTATCATAAGTGTGTTTCCAACTTCTGTTCAGATTCAGTTTACAGTTAGCAAACATCATATTATCTTGCAAATAAGAGAAATCATTTCTGTCGATCTTGAGTAAGTACAATACATATCAAAAGTATCCGAACACCCCCAAGAACATACGTTTTTAATGTTAGGTGCATTGTGCTGCCACCTACTGCCAGGTACTCCATATAAGCGACATCAGTAGTCATTAGGCATCGTGAGAGAGCAGAATGGGGCTCTCCGCGGAACTCACGGACTTTGAACGCATTCGGGTGATTAGGTGTCACTTGTGTCATACGTCTGTACGCGAGATTTCCATACTCCTAAACATCCCTAAGTCCACTGTTTCCGATGTGACAGTGAAGTGGAAACGTGAAGGAACACGTATAGTACAAAAGCGTACAGGCCCACATCATCTGTTGACTGACAAGAGACCGTCGACAACTGAAGAGGGTCGTAATGTGTAATAGGCAGAAAGCTATCTACATCTACATGGTTACTCCTCAATTCACACTTAAGTGCCTGGCAGAGGGTTCATCGAGCCATTTTCATACTACTTCTTTTCCATTCCACTCTCGAATGGTAAGTGGGAAAAAGGAACACCTAAATCTTTCCGTTCGAGCTCCTATTTCTCTTATTTCATTATGATGATCATTTCTCCCCAGGTAGGTGGGTGTCAACAAAATATTTTCGCATTCGGAAGAGAAAGTTGGTGACTGAACTTTCGTAAATAGATCTCGCCGGAAAGAAAATCGCCTTTGTTTCAATGACTGCCACCCCAACTCGCATATCACATCAGTGACACCCTCACCCGTAATGCTCGATAATACGAGACGAGCTGCACTTCTTTGCACTTTTTCGATGTCCTCCGTCAATCCTACCTGGTACGGATCCCATAGCGAGCAGCAATATTCCAGCAGAGGACGGAGCATCATACAGGAATTCATAATTCCTTTAGGATCCACTGCAAGTAGTATGACAGTTGGGCCGCAGATGAGATAACTTGGGTTTCATGGTTGAATGGCTGCTCATAAACCACACATCACACCAGTAAATGCCAAACGACACCCCGTTCGGTATAAGGACCGTAAACAGGGTGTGGGTATGGCGAATGCCCGGTGAACGTCACCTGCCAGCGTGTGTAGTGCCATCAGGAAATTTCGGAGTCGCTAGTGTTACGGTGTGTTCGTGTTTTTCATGGAGGTAGCTTGCACCCCTTGTTGTTTTGTATGGCACTATTACAGCACAGGCCTACGTTTATGTTTTAAGCACCTTATTGCTTCCACTGTTGAAGAGCAATTCGGGGATAGCAACTGCATCTTTCAACACGATCAAGCACATGTGCATAATGCACAGCCTGTGGCGGAGTGGCTACGCTACAATAACATTCCTGTAATGGACTGGCCTACACAGAGTCCTGACCTGAATCCTATAGAACACGTTTGGGATGCTTTGGAACGCCGACTTCGTGCCAGGCCTCACCGACCGACATCGATTTTTCTTCTCATTGCAGCACCCCGTGAAGTATGGCCTGCCATCTCTCAAGAAACCTTCCAGCACCTGTTTGAACGTATGCCTGCGAGAGCATTAGCTGTCATCAAGGCTAAGGGTGGCCGACTCCATATTGAATTCCAGCATTACCCAGGGAGAGAGCCAGGAATTTGTAAGTCATTTTCAGCCACGTGTCCGGATACTTTTGATCGCACAGTGTATATATCCAGAAAACATCAGATACAACACACCTTTAGACTTGAGAGTCCACCATACATCTCTCGCTCTAAAGCTACTCTAACACATTACCCGTACCTTGAATCTAAGGTAGCTGTTGAGCAGTGACGCTACCACACAATCGATACTACATTTGACCATCTCTGATTCCATGCAATATTTTCTTACAAAAGTTGAATTAATTTACCCTGTGTGTAAACCTTTCAACTTTGAAGTCTCAGCTAAACGGGAAAGATAAGCTGAAATTTGTATTTGATTCCAGCTACGCATGGCCAAAACGACACGAGATAGAATCGTGGGTTGAAGAAGTGACACTGTCATTCGATAATGTTACAGGAATCAATTTACCGTTTGTGGGAAGTACTGCGTAAATTAAGATGATATGTCATGAAACTTTTGAAGAAATCATTGAGACTTGTGGCTGTATTTTAACGTTAAAGCATTGCGATGGGAACACTGGAGAAGTTCAAGTGTGAATGCAGGCCTTGGTATTCGCACCATTCGAATTATCGTACCATCTTTCGAAATACCAGCAGAACAGGTCAATGCAACGAAGAAAAGTGTGGCATAAAAATGGTTAAATTTTCCTAAACTTACTGTTTTGAACGGTGTTCGTGAGGCAAAAATCCTTCGGCACGTTAATATATGTGGATACAAGGAAATCATTACCTATGACATCTACGTGACATGTGGAGCAACACATCATGTTCCTGCTCATTACGCCATTACGCACAAAGAAGGTTGGCGCCTTTACCACCTAACGGAGCAATACCATCTAGTTGGATGTCCACTTTACCAATGACCTATAAAGCAGTAGTCTATGCAAACCTGGCCATCACGTCGGACATTGCTAGGGTATAAAGACTAACATCACAGACATCGTCCAAGACATTCATTCGGATACCTCCAACAAGACGTCTTTCAAGATGTGACAATAGTTACCAACACGTCAGAGGGTACAAGTGGGACCAACCGACCCACAACCCCAAATTTTCTACGGAAATCCAAGACGAGGAAGAAATTGGAGAAAACGTTGAAAAAATTAACAGCAAAGCGGAATTAAACGTACCACAAGACGAGAAACAGAGTCCAGAGTAGCAACTCGATTTATCTTCAGGATAGGAAAAACTCCAAATGAAAATAAAAGAATATGAGAATCTGACAAGGCAGTATCAATACTGCTCTTGATTCCTGCCATACTGTGGAGCAACTAGCAGTAGGTTAGGACGTCTGCTGCAGAAACATGGGCTTAGACCAGTGTTCCGGCCCGCCCCCAAGATACGAGATATGTTGCGCCCTGTTAAAGACGACATTGCTCTTCGAGTGTTCGGTGTGCATGAGGTAGCCTGTGAATGTGGCAGCATGTATATTGGATAAACAATTCACACGGTTGCAGAGCGTTCTACTGAGCACAAGCGCCATATAAAACAAAGTGTGCTTCACCAGTCGGCCATAACGGAGCATTGCATAGAAAACGGACATATAATACAAATCGAAAATACAAAAGTGTTGGCTCATACATCTACATATTGGGACTCCGTTATAAAGGAAGCGGCTGAGATTCGTGTAAACAACAACAATTTTAACAGAGACCAGGGATACAAACTCAGCAGGGCATGAGGACGGGCGTTGGACATCGAAAGAAAGCAGAGACAGATGCGCGACGCGGGAGCGGCAGTTTCAAACGTGGCGCCTGCCCTTGGCGCCACATGACGTCACCAGTGCTGCCACGGGCAATAGCTCCGCTAGCTGCCCGGGTCGACTTACGCGCGCGCGCCACATTGGATCGATCTGATTGCCTGCTGATGATGTCATAATGCCCATATAAGCGAAAAACCGTAGCAGCCCCGACATCTCCGCCAGCGCCGCCTCCTTCCCGCTACCCAGTGTGGCTTTCGACCGTCCTTCTCTGCTGATGACCTTCTTCTTCACCTCACTCATCTCCTCTCCGAGCAGCTCAACTCCTGTCGGTCCGCCATCTTCCTCTCCCTCGACCTTGAGAGAGCTTACGACCGTGCATGGCATTCCGGTCTTAAGCTCCAAACCTTCGCCCTTCATATCAACTACGTCCGTCTGATCGGGTCCTTTCTTTCCCAATGTCCTTCCTATGTCACCATCCATAACACGGGCTCCTACATCCTCTACCCTTCCGCCGGTGTGCCCCAAGGTTGCGTCCTCTCCCCTCTTCTCTACATTACGTACACATGCCGCCGCCTACACCCCCCCCCCCCCCCGTCCACAGTCTCCAGTATGCCGATGACACCGCCTTCCTCGCTCTCGCCCCCACCCTGCTACGCTCCCAACACCTTCTCCAATCCCATCTTGACCGGTTCACCACTTGGTGCATTTAGTGGTTGCTCAAGGTCAATCCTTCTAAGACCCAGGTGATCACTGTAGGTAAAACCACCCCTTCCTGCCGTCTCCTTGATTTCTATGTCACGATTTACTGCCGTCCTACCGCCCTCACCCCCACCCTCACGTACCTTGGTGTCACCCTTGACCGTCGCCTCTCCTTGACCCCCCATCTCCAGACAATCCAAGCCAAGACACGCTCCTGACTCCGTCTCCTCAAGCTCCTTTCTCGCTGCACATGTGGTCTGGACCCCTCCACCATGCTCCATAACTGTAAATCCCTCATCCGCCCTATCCTCTGCTACGCCCATCCTGCCTGGATCTCCGCCCCTCCTACCTTTTACAAATCCCTTCAAATTCTAGAACGCCATGCTCTCTGCCTCGCCTATTGAATCCGTCTCCCCTCCCCCACATGGATCCTGTATGACCTTATTTCGTTCCCACACATCTCCCTTTTCCTCGAACAGGTACGGATCCTCTACACCTCCCATAAACTTGATCCTCCTCATCCGCTTGTCTCTCCCGTCATCTCCCACCCCCGTATGCTGCCGCACCTTTATTCCCACGTCCCACCTGCTCTCCATCTCTTCACGCTCCATACCCTCGCCCAAGGTGGCTTCTTCCAACTCCCCTCCACATACCCCTCCTACCAACTTTGATCCTCCTCTTCCACATCCTGTGTTATTTTCCTTAGGGCACCCTCTCTGCCTTCTCTCCCTCCTCCCTTCCTCCCCCCTCCACCCCCAGGCCTCCCCTTCCCCCGCATACGTTCTTTCCTCCCCCCCCCATCTCCTCTGCCACTGATATCTACACTCTCCCCTCTCCTACCCCACCTTCCCCCTTTTGGCAGGTCCCCGGTCTCGCACACGTCAAGTGAACATTCGCACGCTGGAGATCATTGCCATCGATTCTGTGTGTGTCTCGTCGTGTTAGTGTTTCAGTGTTTTCACTACCCACGCTCCATCGTTCACATGTCTCATCTCAACCATCAGTGTTCGTGTACAGTGCTGACCGTTTTTTATTTTTCCCCGCCTGTGAACAGCTTCGTATTTTTTGCTCACCGTTATGTTTTGTGGTTCTATATCTTCCTTGATTCTATTCGTACTGTCTGTGGTCGAAGAGCGGTGTAATATTGCCGGCCCACATTTTTATGTAAGGTGTTAAAATAACAATATAGAGAAAAAAAGCAGCCGTGGCAGTCAGTGAACTCCTCACGACGATGACGGAGATGGCCATCGAAAGCTCGAGGATTTTATTCGAGTTGAAGCGGTTGGAATAGCGAGAACGTTTTATTCATGTAAAACAGTTCTTTGTAACAGCTATCTTCGATTGTATTTCTCGATTAACCGTTTCACATACATGGGACAAATTTGTCCCACATATAAATCACCTTACCATTTGGACTGTAATCCCAGTTGATGTGCTGCAGATGCTCTACTTGAAACAGAGATATTTGTTTTCTTTAATATCGTACATCTTTGGTGGTAACAATTACTATAACTGCCAGTAGTCGTCGGTTATTGTTGGTGGTTCTCACTTCGAGCAGACACACAAATGTATTCACTTATAGTGTGCGTATTGTATTCTCTTCCTTACTGTCAAAGCTTGAAAGTATATTCAAGTAAGTTTCTCTTATACTTTAGACCATTCATTTAGAAAATAACTGTATTTCATCAGTGGAAATCTTTATTTTCATTCTTTGGGACATAGTTGTCCCAATGTACCACAATGGTAATTTGTGTACTTGTTTTTGAATGTCATGAAATCGTTACTATTAAGGAATGGTATTTAATATTCGGTTGAAAATATATTATCTTTCATTTTATTAAATAAGGGTAAAAAATTTGTACTGGTATAATTTCAAATCTGCGTTTAGGTCATGTGCTCCAGAAAAAGAGAATTTTTCATCACTGATGAAAGTTTTATGCAGATTTTGGAGGCTTGCAGCAGTGATGACGAAGGTAATCTGTTATGGATGAAGAAGATGAAATTTTTCTTGAAGGACATATGGAAGATGAAAGACAACAAGATCTGGAAAAGAAATACTTAGCCCACCTAGCAAAAGAAGGCATACAGACGAAACATCAGAACCAAATGCTGAGGTACCTGATTCCCTTCCAGATTTACCAGAATTTAAATGGTCCAGAACTTACCAAACAAGACATTTCTGTGATATCATGAATCATGAGTTTAGGAAAGTGCTTTTGTTTAGTGTCAGTAAATATCGTGAAATGCCACAGCCATTTGAAATTTTTTCTTCCACTATTGGCCTAAAAGACTTGGTGCATGATATATTAATTCCTGAAAGTATTCGGTATGCAGAACAATCAGGCAACGCATTCAGCATTTTTCGGTATGAACCTGGTAATGGAGTACCATATTTTGCCTACATTTAGAAGCTACTGGGCAACTGAACCCGATTTAGGTGTTCCTTATGTAGCTCGGATTATGCCACTACATCAGTTTGAAGAGATTCGAAAGTACTTACATTTTTCCAAGAATGCATATCAGTCAATAAAGGAAGACCACACATACAAAGTGTGACCCGTAATTACCCATTTGAACAAAACCTTCCTGGAATCTCTTAGTGCAACTAGGGCTCAATCTGTAGACGAGCATATGATCAAATTCAAAGGACATAATATTATGCGACAGTATGTCAAAAATAGCCAGTCAAATGGGGTTTCAAAATGTGGTGCAGATGTGATTCGGAAACTGGCTACCTATTTGAGTGTGGTTAATACACTGGCAAAAAAAACTCAGGTCCTGAAGTAGGGCTTGATGAGCCAGTAGTTCTGCAACTGACATAATCACTATCTGGACTCAGATGTGAAATTTACATAGATCGAGCTTTGCAGTATTACCTTGCTTTACAAAATATCAGATCATGTGGAACAGCGTGCACCAATCGTAAAAACATCCCAAAGACATTGAAATGAAAATAGGTTATTCATACAGTCTCAGTAGCAATGGTCTGACAATCCTCAAATGGATGGATAACAAGCCAGTTTTTCTACTGACTAAATTTATTTCCCCTACCACGTACGATAGTGAAGAGGCGTCAGTCTGGTTCTTCTGAAAAGATCAATGTTCAGTGTCCTCTTATGATAAGAAAGTACAACAAGTGGATGGGAGAGGTGGACATTATGGACCAGAAGAAAGTGACTTATGAGATCGAGAGGAAGGCAAAGATTAAGTATTACCTAAGAATTTTCATTGATCTTCTTGACATTGGAGTAAACAATGCTTATGTAATATATTAAAAATTGGCAGAAGAATCAAGTTTCAAATCAACACTACCATCCCTAGAGTTCAGACAATGCATTGCGAGAAATCTAATTGGAAATTATTCAAGTCGACATAGGAATTTATCAACAGTAGTTAAAACATCAAGAAGGTTGCAGACCATTTGCAATCCAAAGAGTCCAGAGCACCGAATGATAAAATCAGATATAAGGAAGAGATGTGTTCATTGTGCTTCAAAGTGTATTGAAAATAGCACTTACAATATTTTTGAACAGTGTGGTGCTAATTTATGCTTTACTTCAAGCAGAAACTGTTTTGCAGAATTTCACATCAAATAGACAACATATACACAGCCTCTATAATTTTTCGACCTGTTAAGTTTAATGTGTTCTGTAACTGTCCTTTAAGGGCCACAGAGACAAATACGTCCCAGTTTTTTTTGCAGTACAAATAAAAAAGTTTGAAATAATAACATATTTTGTTTATAAAACCTCCAGTTACCACAGAGATAGAAAAATTTTAATTACTAGCACTTTAGTTTTCTTATATACCGGAGAGGGTTAAATATCCTATTAGAGGTAGTTTTGGCTCCTACAGACTTGCCGTCATCAACATGTTGCAGTAATTTACGAATTTTCACTGTTATCCCCCTTGATTTTCTTTTAAAAACCATTGACTTAATTGTCTTCTCATGTATCTTCATTTCATACTCCGCTCATGTTGTCTTCTGTACTTCAAGAAATTTTTGACTTTCTTTTCATTTTAACCCAGCAATACTAGGCCATGAGTAAATTATATACGTTTTATTGACCTCCCACCTACTGTCATAAGACACTTTTGTTGAAACTAGTTTTTAACTAATTCATCTAAATAGACATTAAACAGAGTAGGTAAAACACAACATGTCTGTATAAACGCTGTGCGAAATTCAATTCCTTGTTTCAGCTCATCTGTTGTTCTTACTTTTAATCTTTGAAATTTGTATAAATTTCTTATTACAAATAAGCACTATTAAATGAATTAGTACGCTGACAGAATTCGAGCATTTGAGAATGGTTGAGTTCACAGTCACAATCTCGATCTTTGTGTATTGACTCATCTAACATCGAACAACAGAAGCAATGTCAAATAACATTTAAGCTCAAATTGCTTTTTATTTTTCTGCAGACTAGCATTTACAGGACAATGATTAGAACTGTTGTGCAGGACTCTAGATTCGATTTTCTGTTACATTACAATGAGAAATCAGACGTGTCAGAATTTGGTTCTTAATATCGATGAAGTCCAACAACTGGTACCAAATAGCGACTTGCTGATTTTATAGATGAAAATAGGAGGATGTTAGTTTCATTTGCAGTCTTTCACTCACTGTAAGACACGGTAATGTCCTGCGGAACATCACACATCGACGGCAGGTATTCCCCGCACAAAAATGTGATATATGTAACATATAGTATGTAATATTCATCTAGAAATACACTTAAGCAGCATCGTAAATGTCTAGCCACGCGAACAACAGTTACAAGCAACTTTGTTCCCTTATAAAACCTGTAGTTAATGAATGAATGTAAATTATCAAACTGCATTAATCTTCATAAACTTAACACTAGAATAGTAACAAACATCACTGCTACTGCTCAGATGAAGAAGCAAATTTACCAAGTAAAAAAAAAAATGAGTATGTGAGTATCTTCAGTTAACAAACAATAGTAACATTGAAAGTACTCACTAGCATTCAGAAGAATCAGAAATGACCTGTAAGTAGGCTGTTTAGGTTTGTATGAAAATCACTGGCTGTGCTGTGTGCAGTCTGTGGTTGGTTCGCATTGTTGTAATACTCGCCATTGTAGCGTTGGGAAGTTGGCTGTTAACAGCGCATAGCGTTGCGCAGTTGGAGGTGAGCCGCCAGCAGTGGTGGATGTGGGGAAGTGAGATGGCGGATTTTTGAGAGCGGGTGTTTGGACGTGTGTCCATCAGAAACAGTACATTTGTAAGAAGGGATGTCATGAACTGCTATATATATATTATGACTTTTGAGCACTATTAAGGTAAATACATTGTTTGTTCTCTATCAAAATCTTTCATTTGCTAACTATGCCTATCCGTATTTAGTGCCTTCAGTGGTTTGAATCTTTTATTTAGCTAGCAGTAGTGACGCTCACTGCATTGTAGTAGTTCGAGTAATGGATGTGGGGCACTGAGATGGCGGATTTTTGAGAGCGGATAATCTGGACGTGTGTCGATCAGAAACAGTACATTTGTAAGAATGGATGTCATGAACTGCTACATATATAATGACTATTAAAGTAAATACATTGTTTATTCTCTATTAAAATTTTTCATTTGCTAACCATGCCTATTAGTAGTTAGTGCCTTCCGTAGTTTGAATGTTTTATTTAGGTGGCAGTAGTGGCGCTCGCTGTATTACAGAAGTTCGAGTAACGAAGATTTTTGTGAGGTAAGTGATTTGTGAAAGGTATAGGTTAATGTTAGTCAGGGTCATTCTTTTGTAGGGATTATTGAAAGTCAGATTGCCTTGTGCTAAATAATATTGTGTGTCAGTTTAAGCACAGTCATGTATAATTTTTCTAAGGGGACGTTTCATAGAAATGAGCAGAGCATTTTTTTTAGGTTTTGAAATTGTTGGAGGAAGCTACGACGATTTTGAGATTTGACTGAGGTGTTATGATATTATTACAGCAACGATGTGTATTATGCAGTTGAGGTATGTTTATGATCAAAAGATGATGCTATCATATATGAGGATGTGATTACATGTTTATATGTATATGAATAATTAATAGAAGTTAGGGACTCTGGTTTGTGGAAAGGGATGTTGGAAACCAAGAATCGTACTTTAAGAGTAATGAAATGTGTGTAAATGTATGAATGTATCAAAATTCGGCGAAAATTTTTTGGACACTGTTATATTTACAGGATTTTGTTTCTACACATTTGTAACGCAAATTTTCAACCTGTGAAATTTTTTTATATGAGACTGCCACTGTAGCAGAAGCTGCTGTCATTAATATTTCGGTAAGAATGGTAAGTTACCTTGATGTAATGCGTTTTGGGCACCCAGCTGCACGTCAGTTGCCTGGAAAAAAGCCATTAGTGTGTGCCTTTCAGAGGTGCAGGTGGAGAAAAAAGGAGGCCATTATCCTCGCTATTGACATTTCTTGGTAGAAAGCATTGCAAATATGACACGCTCAAACTTGAAAACATATGATTACACTGTGGAGCTCTTAATTTATGATATTCACTAAAATTCCTAATGAAATGATGAGAAACATTTTCATTATATTGTCTTTCTAGTTGAGAGATTTTATTTGCCTTGCAAGATGCCATTTGCCTAGTGAATGAAGTCTCATATGTTGCTCTATATATACATTTGCCTGTTTTGTTTAATATCTAATTTCTAGCTGCACTGCAGCATTGGTTACAATAAAATTTAATAGATGTACTTATATAGATATTTTATGCCTACAGATCCAGTAAATAATAACTTTATGATCTACTTAAAAAAAAAAAAAACGAGGGAGCACAAAAAGAGATTTCCCCTCACAGGAATTGCATACATAATTTTTGTCAATGACTGGTAACTTTTTAGTAGTGTAAGTTAAGGTGATGCATCACTCTAGTGTTAAGATGTGACATAGGTATTAGACATGGCCATCTTTACTGCAATATTATTTCTGCTTGGACTTTGTCATGTTTAGGTATAAGTTATTGCATTTGCTGCTGCTGTTTGCGAGGCATAATTATACTGAATTTTACATTGTATTAAGCTAGTTTTACTACTGATTTATTTTTCTTGTTGCTGTTAATTGCCTCATATTAGTTGTATTTGCTTTGCTAATTTCTATAATGCTGCTTGATTTGCCAATTTGCATTTTTTTGTCATTGCTGTTTGTGTTAATTGTTTTGTGCTGCTGCATTGCCTCGTCCCTTAGTTATGCATCTGAGTTCAGTAGATTTAAGTTAGCTTAAGATGGGGTAGGCTATATAATAGAACGAGTTGTGGTGAACTGGAAGAATAGCATTGAGGAGCTATAAGAAAATGGCTTGGCCAAAAAGAGTATTTTGAAAGAGGATATGAACAAAAAAGTAGGGTTTAGGGACAACAGGTTTAGGTACGATTTTCTTGGAAGTAGATGATGAGGTAAGATAATGGAAAATAAATAATGAGGTAAGAAATATGTGAACATATAAATACAGAAAGCATACTTGGATAGGATTTTTTTGGTGGAAACAAATGTTGAAATAAGATGAAAGATCTATGGAATGATGTTTTGGGTTGGACTGCAGTACCAAATGTTACTCTGAAAACAAACCCTGTCCTTTCCTCCTGTGTTATTGAGCTATGTGTTTGTGTTCTCTTGTGTATTTGTGTTTTTACTGTCTTTATGTGGTTAGCTGATAGGATTTATGTTGCAGAATTTTTCTAGTACTAAGCTACATTCACTATGATGAGGAATACTGTTATCATCAAATATAATTTGCATTAATAATATGTTATTTTCTTTGTAAAGATGTTTAGATATTTATTCCGTTCTGTTCTAATGCTCATGTTTGAAATTCATGTTTCGGAAACTATTCTCATTATTTTATATATTTACTTATGTCATAACTCCTGTAACACTGATGTATCTGTTTATTTCTATTCTTTTGTAAAGCCTGTACTACTACAAATGTTATCTGTATTTTTATGTTCTTGAATGATGCATTTTGTACCTATGTTATTGTATTCTCATGTTATAAAAGTGTAATTAACACCAGTTCATCAAATTAAGTAAGTTGTAAGTTGTAAGCATTCATTTCACTGCACATATTTCTGATGGTCATAGTATATGCACAATATGTGAGAAGTTGGGACTGTTAGTGCTTGCACATGTGTTAATAATTCAGCAAGGGACTGGTTAACAGCATTGCTGGTTCTAAGGACATTTCAAAAAAAAAAATTGTGAGTGCACAAGTGGTGGTTCATGGACTTGCTATGTTGTCTGCAAGACTCTTCGATGGCGATTGTGCAACTGCACAGTCGCAACAGATTTCTGCTGGCCATCTCTACAAGGGCTACGTTGGGTCTGCATCTTTGATGGCCCACCAATACCATTATTTCTACAAGGACTACAGTGGGTCTGCATCTTTGATGGCCCACCAATACCATTATTTCTACAAGGACTACAGAGGGTCTGCACCTCTGGTGGCCCACCAACACCGTAATTTCTACCAGGACTATAGTGGGTCTGCTCTATGGTTACCTACCTTCCAATATTCTTCAAAACTTTTACTGACTCTGCGATGGGTTTGCTCTGTTGTGGACCATTACCTGTCTGCATGTCAAGAGTCAGCAATGTCTTTCCGTTGGAAGGACAACACTACTTCTTCAGGATGACATGGAAATCCACTACTTCCGTGTGCATTTTCTTTTGCTGCTCAGACTTTGACAAAAAAAAAAAAAAAAAGGAGAACACTGCAGTGAATACTGTGATGGATGATCAGGACTGTCTTTATGGACTGTGAGGAAATCTTTGCTTTTGACCAACAGTGTATCAATAAGTGTGTGCATTAGATATCTTTGTTATTGTAATTACAAAAATTTCTTCTAATCTGTATTGGCCACTGCCCAAAACAATTTGTAAAATTTTTTGTGGGGAGCATGGGGGCTATGTAAGTGGGCTGTTTAGGTTTTTATATTGGTAACGCCACGTAGCGCTCTGTATGAATATCACTGGCTGTGCTGTGTGCAGTCTGTGGGTGGTTGGCATTGTTGTAATACTAGCCATTGTAGCGTTGGAAAGTTCACTGTTAACAGCGCATAGCGTTGCGCAGTTGGTTGTGAGCCACCAGCATTGGTGGATGTGGGGAAGTGAGATGGCGGATTTTTGAGAGCGGGTGATCTGGACGTGTGTCCACCAGAAACAGTACATTTGTAAGAAGGGATATCATGAACTGCTATATACACTCCTGGAAATTGAAATAAGAACACCGAGAATTCATTGTCCCAGGAAGGGGAAACTTTATTGACACATTCCTGGGGTCAGATACATCACATGATCACACTGACAGAACCACAGGCACATAGACACAGGCAACAGAGCATGCACAATGTCGGCACTAGTACAGTGTATATCCACCTTTCGCAGCAATGCAGGCTGCTATTCTCCCATGGAGACGATCGTAGAGATGCTGGATGTAGTCCTGTGGAACGGCTTGCCATGCCATTTCCACCTGGCGCCTCAGTTGGACCAGCGTTCGTGCTGGACGTGCAGACCGCGTGAGACGACGCTTCATCCAGTCCCAAACATGCTCAATGGGGGACAGACCCGGAGATCTTGCTGGCCAGGGTAGTTGACTTACACCTTCTAGAGCACGTTGGGTGGCACGGGATACATGCGGACGTGCATTGTCCTGTTGGAACAGCAAGTTCCCTTGCCGGTCTAGGAATGGTAGAACGATGGGTTCGATGAGGGTTTGGATGTACCGTGCACTATTCAGTGTCCCCTCGACGATCACCAGTGGTGTACGGCCAGTGTAGGAGATCGCTCCCCATACCATGATGCCGGGTGTTGGCCCTGTGTGCCTCGGTCGTATGCAGTCCTGATTGTGGCGCTCACCTGCACGGCGCCAAACACGCATACGACCATCATTGGCACCAAGGCAGAAGCGACTCTCATCGCTGAAGACGACACGTCTCCATTCGTCCCTCCATTCACGCCTGTCGCGACACCACTGGAGACGGGCTGCACGATGTTGGGGCGTGAGCGGAAGTCGGCCTAACGGTGTGCGGGACCGTAGCCCAGCTTCATGGAGATGGTTGCGAATGGTCCTCGCCGATACCCCAGGAGCAACAGTGTCCCTAATTTGCTGGGAAGTGGCGGTGCGGTCCCCTACGGCACTGCGTAGGATCCTACGGTCTTGGCGTGCATCCGTGTGTCGCTGCGGTCCGGTCCCAGGTCGACGGGCACGTGCACCTTCCGCCGACCACTGGCGACAACATTGATGTACTGTGGAGACCTCACGCCCCACGTGTTGAGCAATTCGGCGGTACGTCCACCCGGCCTCCCGCATGCCCACTATACGCCCTCGCTCAGAGTCCGTCAACTGCACATACGGTTCACGTCCACGCTGTCGCGGCATGCTACCAGTGTTAAAGACTGCGATGGAGCTCCGTATGCCACGGCAAACTGGCTGACACTGACGGCGGCGGTGCACAAATGCTGCGCAGCTAGCGCCATTCGACGGCCAACACCGCGGTTCCTGGTGTGTCCGCTGTGCCGTGCGTGTGATCATTGCTTGTACAGCCCTCTCGCAGTGTCCAGAGCAAGTATGGTGGGTCTGACACACCGGTGTCAATGTGTTCTTTTTTCCATTTCCAGGAGAGTATATTATGACATTTGAACACTATTAAGGTAAATACATTGTTTGTTCTCTATCAAAATCTTTCATTTGCTAATAATGCCTATCAGTAGATAGTGCCTTCAGTGGTTTGAATCTTTTATTTAGCTAGCAGTAGTGGCGCTCGCTGTATTGCAGTAGTTCGAGTAACGAAGATTTTTGTGAGGTAAGTGATTTGTGAAACGTATGGGTTAATTTAGTCAGGGCCATTGTCTTGTAGGGATTATTGCAAGTCAGATTGCGTTGCGCTAAAAAATATTGTGTGTCAGTTTAAGCACAGTCATGTATAGTTTTTCTAAGGGGACGTTTCAGACCTTATTTGAAAACTTCACTGAATCATTACAGAAATGTCCCAACAGATAATAAATGTTCACGTGTATCATGGGTAAACCGATTCAACGTATGTTAGCAATAAGGTAAATAACAATCATTGAAGAACGAAACTAATTAATTACTGTGTCCTGGGACATTCGCCTCACGTTGCTGGAGGTTAATGCTGATGCGTAAGATAACACTGTTAGCGAACTCAAATAAATCGAAAGTACACATGTTTGTCCTACACAGACGATGATATATTCATCTACCGGTATGTAAAGAGGTTATCTACAACATTATGACCACCAAAACACTGTCGATATCAACCCTTCCAAGAGACAGCAGCGTCACCAAAAAAAAAAAAAATGGCTCTGAGCACTATGGGACTCAACATCTTAGGTCATAAGTCCCCTAGAACTTAGAACTACTTAAACCTAACTAACCTAAGGACATCACACACACCCATGCCCGAGGCAGAATTCGAACCTGCGACCGTAGCAGTCCCGCAGTTCCGGACTGCAGCGCCAGAACCGCTAGACCACCGCGGCCGGCCAGCGTCACCTAGAGAGAGATGACTACCAGTAAGACACATGCACCGTGCTTGTAGTATCAGTGAGCGTTGTGTTCGCGTGGAGAATGGGGAAGGCGCGCCATCTTTCTGAATTTGAGTGAGGGCAAATTGTGATAGCCCAGATGCTATTCACGAGCGTTTCGGAAACTGCGCGACTTGTGGGGAATTCGAGGAATGTTTCCAGCACGTAGCGAAACCAAGTCAAACCACGTCCAGACGTCGTGGGGTAGGGCGGCCGCACGTCATGACACGTGCCAGACGTCGTGGGCTGGGCAGACTGGTTAAACAGGAAAGGAGGCGAACTGTAGCGGAACTAAAATTAGATTGTAATGCTGGGCAGAGTACAAGTGTGTCTGAACACACATTGCACAGAACATAGCTAACAAAGGCCTCCACAGCCGACGACCCACACACGTGCCAATATTAACACCGCGAAATCAGCCACTACGACTGAAATGGGCACGTGATCATCGGAGCTGGACGATGTCTCAGTGGTAGAGAGTTGCATGGTCTGATGAATCCCGATACCTTCATCATGCCGATGGGAGTGAGTGAATCCGTCGTCTTGACAGCTTCTTGATGCCTGTAATGCTGCACGGAGACAAGATGGTTGCGGTTCCATTATTCTGGGAAACATTTACGTGGGCTTGTGGACATGTGTGAAGTGTAGCCCGTGCACGGCACCATGACGGCCAAGGAGTACCGTACACTTTTTGCAGACCACATACACTCCTCCATGACGATCTAGTATCCCGGCGGCAGTGGCATTTTTCAACAAAATTATGCACCATTTCACAAGGCCAGAAGTGTGATGGAGTGGATCGTGGAACACAGTAGGCAGTTCCAATTGATGAGCTGGCCCCCAACCTGCCAGATATCAACCCGATCTAACACAATGGGATGTGACTAACATGCCGTCAGAGCTCATCGCCACCCTCTCCACAATTAACGGGAATTAGGTGACTTGTGTGCGGAGATGTGATGCCAATTCCCTCCAGCAACCTAAGAAGGCCTCATTGCTTTCATGCCACCACGCATCGCCGCTATTATCCGTGCCAGAAGTGGATATACTGGCTATTAGATAGGTGGTCATAATGTGCTGGCTGATTCATGTACATACTATCAGATTCAATTTGGCCGGGGGGCGTCTTCGCATTCCGTGCATGAGGCATGCTATTGCGATATAGACAATATTGTGACACCACGGGAATTGGAGACGTAGAGTTCTAAGTTTCAGTGCAAGTGGCTGACGACACAGCCAACCTGCAATTTACCCTACTCTTTAAGCCAACGAGTGACAATACGGTCTCAATGACTTGTCAGTGCAACATAGTTCCAATCAGCGGGACGTACCTGTGAAAAATCACGGGGCGCAAGTTATACAGGCCAGGTAAACCACCATGGAGGCTGATGATGGCGAACATTACCAGCTGGCCACTGTGCTGCTGGACCACTCAGATAGGGAAGGCCTCAAACAGGATCAACCGACCTTGCCGTTGGTAGTATGTATAAACTAGCACTTTCCTACACAGCACCAAACTGCAGCACATAGTATGAAAAATGTTTGCATAAAGCTAACCTGTGTTTCTAAAGTTGTAATGATTAATTTGGTCCTTGGGGGTCTAAAAAAATGGTTCAAATGGCTCTAAGCACTATTGGAGTTGATATCTTAGGTCATCAGTCCACTACACTTAGAACTACTTAAACCTAACTAACCTAAGAACATCACACACATCCATGCCCGTGGGAGGATTCGAACCTGCGACCGCAGCAGCAGCGCGGTTCCGGACTGAAGCGCCTAGAACCGCTCGGCCATCTCGGGGTCTAGAAGTAGTTAATCGTTTAACAGACTCGCTAAAAAACGTTAATGTCACTTGCACGAAATCTCGTAAACTGAAAACTTAAATTTGCCAAACATATCTTGAGAATTTTTAAAGACTACATATTGCTGATAACGACTTTTGTATGATACTGGATTGCTGGGGTACGTATAGTAATTCTGTCATGTTTGATAGCAGGGTTATAGATATCAGGAGCCAGCAGACTTGCATGGTAGAAATAATACGTCCAAACCGTACTGTTTATCAGACAGCGATGTTTACTTTAATCGACAAGTTAAAAACTCTATTTCGCAGCTTCAAAATGACCATCTGCTTCTGGACGCCCAACGGAAATTGCACAGCCGCGCGGGTGCAATAGCGATTCACAGCATAATTCATGATCGGCTTTCAGCACCAATCTTCAAGCCAATACTATCGTGTGCGTGGTATGTTTCAAAATTAAATCCCGAATGTGAAATATTTCTGAATGTAAATCGTGTCTGTTTTCCACGGAATCTTCGAAACGAATAATGTAACTGTGAAACTATCGCATTCATGAGATGTTCTTGGTGCCTGGAGTAAATTTACCTCCAGCATTTATAAGACAAGTAATATCCACCTAGTTCTCCGAAAGAAATGAAGGGCATGTTACAGAGTGGGTGAAAAAGCGATTGTAAAGCGAGAGGGATTAAATTTTTAATTCTTTACTAATTCAAGTCGTTTGAGAAATTTATTTACATGTCTTGTTATTATTCATTATTCATTTACTTACTTTATTAACCCTCCAGTTCCTAACAATTCGGAAATGGAACAAATACAAATGAATCAAAATTAATGGATTTGGGAATCGAACTTAGGTTCTGATCTTCCTAGCCTAATACTCTGGTCGCTACGCCGGCGGTGATCTCGTTGCTCTGTAGTTATCACCTAGGTACTCAAGCGGCAGTCAGAAGAGATTCTTTCCTCGAATTCTAGGAAAGTATGCGTTAGTGGACGTCATATCTGACGAATAAAAATGCATAGTTTTCTAATACCTATCGCTCTGGTAAGTTTATGGTCTATTCCACGTAATGAATTTTAAGGGTGGTTTTGTCAAAAAAGAAGGAGTGTTTAGTCAAAATATACTTTCTTTTAGGATGTACACAAGCGATCTGGAAAATGTGAGCCGAATCGATTGTCTATGACAGGGACCTTCCCGATACTAGCATCCGCTGGACAGCCATCATCATCGTCATGAGCCCACCACTCGCACGCCGTGGTCCAGAGTTCGGTTCACTATGGGACTCTGCCTCCAGGCCGCTGTCCTCGCTTTTGCACAGCCATCAGTGCCAAGCACGGCACTCTCGCCTGCAGATTTGTTGCACTAGCTTTCATTAGCCACTTGGTCCTCTGAGTGCTTCGTCGATACGAAGACGCATGGGCGCTTCCCCGTGTCTGATCTAGCATTTGATTAATGAACAGTTTTTTCAAATGTCGTCTGTGTTGCTTCAGCCAACTTCTTCTCTGATGGGCGTCTGCAGGCCATCGCTGAAGCATCGAACCCACAATACTCAGGCGGGAAAGCCAATCGCCATCCTGACAAACCGAAGATCCTCCACCACTCACCATAGAAGTGACTACACTCTAGGCCTCTGTAATGGGAGGAATGATTTACTCCTTTGTGACGCATTATTCGCTGGCTTTTATCTGCGTGATCTGTACGGAATAGGCGTGCTTCGTGCTGATGCAAACTCTTAGCTTCTGATCTGAAATATCGTTCATAAGGTCAGCTAGGTAGATGTAGGATTGTGTAACCTTTCTCTGACTGTCAGATCACTATTTCTGCACCAGTCTTTAGCAATCAAAGAAGCCGCGACCTTTGCCAATCACGAAAACTGGCAGCAGCCGCGAGACCGATGTGCTGACGACAGGCCCCTTTTAACCAGCATCTGGTGACGCCTAAGTACTGAGGATGACACGCCGGCCGTTCGGTACCGTTGGGCTTCAAGGCCGGTTCGGACGGTGCTTTTTCTTTTTGGCTACGCTCCGTGTTGGTTGTTACTCTGATCTATTGTGGATTCCATACGCACCTGTTGTATTTAGGTTCAGGACATAAGTTTTTCTATACATTTTATTTTTCTAAATGCAGCCGCTGAACTGCGAATTCTTTTAGCATTATCTGGATATGGTTAAACTACACATCGACGAATTTTATTCCTAGCTGCGGAAAACAAGTAAAGCTGCGAGTACTGAGGGATGAACAGATTAGATTATGAAATATGGAAGCAGACAGCATGACAAATTGAATGTTAGCTAAATCTGGGGGAGCCCACGGAAAGTCTAAGTCGTTGGGGAGACAACTCGCGATGAGCGGGAAATTCGGGCTCCCGTCCCGGTCCAGCACAAATTTTCATGTCACCGATTGGTAGTACAGCTATACCTAATACAGGTGATGTTCAAAGAAATCGCGGATATGTTTCGAAAAGTGCGTTTTTTATGTTGCTTTTGTTAACAACTTGTATAATCTAATATCCTGCCATAGAATTGTAGCCTCTCCTTTATTTTACGTGTAACCAAGCCCGTACGGTCGTTCCACGCCATATGTTAGCATTTTGTTGCTCCAAATGTACAGCAGTCAGCCTCCGTAGCCAACGGACCCGGATTCGATCCCAGTTACTGCAAGCAACTGGTTGGAGGACTGCGCCGGGCTGCACTCTGCCTCGTGATGACAACTAAGCAGTCACCTCATTGAGCCGTAGTGGTTCAAAGGTCGGAACGTCTACAACGACTGGGAGTGCGATGTGTGGCTCCATGCCCTTCCACACTGCTATTGATGATGAATGACTGTGGCTGATACGACGGTCGTTCTTCTGCTGCGTGGTCCTCAGGCCTGATAGCGGAGCTTCCCTTTGTTTGTTTTTTTTTGCCTTTTTTTAATTTTCGGCGAGACTTGTTAATCGAATACTCAGCATCCTTTTTATTTCATGAAGCACGTATCTTCACGTTTCTATACATTAGGAGCTCGTTATCAGTCTTCGCAAAAGACTGATATTTTTTGGAGACTAATTTGGATATCAGTATCATTTTATTTCAATGTTAATGGAATCAGATTGCAGAGTTATTTCGGCAGCGCTGTCGTGAAGCAGCACATGGAGAGTCGCTTCAACCGAATTGTTCGAACGCATAGTCACATACCAGTACACATTCAGTTTTTTGAAGAACCCTGCTGCCACATATAAACCAGTTTCAAATGTACCATTACATGTAAATCAATCGGTTAAATACTCGTTAATCACGAAAGCGATAAAAGACCTAGAAAAAGTTTGAAATTATGTTAACTGTCTGTCGGATATGGCTGAGAGATCATATTATGAGACACTGGATGAGTATAGTGTAGGTCCTTTCCGCTCCGGTTTAAACAAAAGATAAAAATAAAATGAGAGTATGGCATCGTTCGCCATGAGTCCCCATCCCGGGAAGTTCGGCCGCCAAGTGCAAGTCTTATTTCAGTCAACGCCGCATTGGGTGACTTGTGCGCCGGAGATGACGAAGCGAAAGATAATGAATACGCACTAGAGTCCACCATTAGCAGTTTCCTCCATTTTCTACAGTGTTTGTTTTGTTAGATATGAGATTGTGTTTTGTGCATCTTTTTGTAAATATTTCGCGCGCTACATATTTAAGTGCTGGATAACGTATCAATACTAATTGGAATATATTGTTAATTATTCAGGTATAAAATTTTATAGTGAATGAAAAGGCCGGCCGGTGTGGCCAAGCGGTTCTAGGCACTTCGGTCTGGAAACTCGCGACCGCTACGGTCGCAGGCTCGAATCCTGCCTCGGGCATGGATGTGTGTGATGTCCTTAGATTAGTTCTAAGTTCTAGGAGACTGATGACCTCAGATGTTAGCTCCCATAGTGCTCAGAGCCATTTGAACCATTTTTTAATGAAAAGCAGAATATTTCTTGAACTATTTATGAGCAGTGTGAAGAGTTAAGCCTTTCTTCGTCTGTGGTGCACCCAGAGGCTTACAACTTCTCCTTCCAGTCTGCCTGCCCCTATCTCCGTCGCAACCATTGAAGCAGCTCAGCCTGCCGCAACGGAGACACAAGAGGACACATTGGCCAGAGGCACATTGATTACAGCAGGTCAGCTTGGGTTTCCGCAAGCCTGGCAAGTTTCACAGGACTTATTCACTCTGCTCCACCTGACAACAGGCTGTACTGTCAATCCTTGACGCCATGGATCCTACAGGGCTGTGGATAATTCCGTAAGAGTACGAAGGGGTGGAAATCTCCTCTGAACAGCACGTTGCAAGGCATCCCAGATATGCTCAATAATGCTCATGCCTGGGGAGTTTGGTGGCCTGATCGGGGATGAGGGGTGTCGCATTGCCTTGCTGGAATTGCCCAAGCCCATCGGAATGCACAATGAACATGAATGGATGCCAGTGATCAGACGGGACGCTCCACTCTGCAGTGGAGTGTGCGCTTATATAAAACTTACTGACGGATTAAAACTGTGCACCGGACCGAGATTCGAACTCGGGACCTTCCCCTTTCGCTGAGGGGAGCTCCCCAAGCACGACTCACGATCCGTTCTCACAACTTCAGTTCCGCCATTGCCTCGTCTCCTACCTTCAAAACTTCACAGAAGCTCTTCTCCGAACCTCGCAGTCTCAGTCCGGTACACTATCTTCCATGAACTTTCATATCAGCGCACACTCCACTGCAGAGTGGAAATTTCACTCTGGAAACATCCACCAGGCTGTGGCTAACCCATGTCTCGGCAATATCCTTTCCTCCAGAAGTGCTAGTTCTGCAAGGTTTGCAGAAAACATTCAGTGAAGTTTGGAAGATACGAGACGAAGTACTGCCGGAATTGAAGCTGTGAGAACGAATCGTGCGTGAGTAGTGCTTGGGTAGCGCAGTCGGTAAAGCACTTGTCCGCAAAAAGCAAAGGTACCGAGTTCGAGTCTCGGTCCGACACACAGTTTGCATGCCAGGAAGTTTCAGACATGATGCTTCCGTACGTGTCACCCGTCAGAGTCGTATCTAGACGTATCAGGGGCCCCTTTTCACTCCAACTGCACCATTACAGAGCCTCCACCAGCTTCAACAATCACCTGATGACAAACAGGGTCCATGGATTCCTGAGTTTCTCTCCATACCCATACACCACTATCCGCTCGATAAAATTTGAAACGAGTCTCGTCCAACCAGGGAACATGTGTCCAGTCAACAACAGCCCAATGTCAGTGTTGAGGGGCCCAGGCGAGGTATAAGGCTTTGTGTCGTGCAATCACCAAGGGTACACGAGTGGGCCTGTGGCTCAGAAAGCGCATATCAATGATGTTTCGTTGATTGGTTGGCACGCTGACACTTGTTGATGGCCCAGCACTGAAATCTGCATCAATTTGCGGAAGGGTTTCACTTCTGTCACGCTGAAAGATTCGCGTCAGTCGGCGTTGGTCCCGTTCTTGTTGGATCTTCATCCGGCACCAGCGGTGACGGAGATTCCATGTTTTACCCGATTCCCGATTTGGTACACTCGCAAAATGGTCGTACGGGAAAATCCCCACTTCATTCCTACATCAGAGATGCTGGTCCCATCGCTCGTGCGCCGACTGTAACGCCGCGTTCGAACTCATTTAAATCTTGATAGCCTGCCATTGTAGCAGAAGTGACCGATCTAACAACTTCGCCAGACACTTTGCGACCGAACCGCCGAATCTTTCCATCAGTAAATGGGGTATGTTCTCAACTGACTCGGTTGTTTTAACCCCCTCCACTGACAGAATGGCCCGCTTCCTACTTCCGTATGTATAAAGCCGATACGGACTTGTAGCTGTCACGCCTTTGCGCTTACTGCTACGTATTTTAACCGTAAATAGCTCAGTCCTAATGGTAAGAGGTAGTAGTGGATTCACGTTATTAATCTTTGAATACAGCACAGCTGCCACAAGCTCAGCTCACTTTTACTCCACTCCTACCCTCGCCATTGCACCACATTAACTAGGTGCTACATGGACCTTGCTAAATTCACTTGCGTATACATTTTTGACCGTTACTCGCCAGTATTTACCTAATGATTAGTACACTCCTAACCGGACTAAGAGCTGTGATGATTGAACGGGTTCGATCCACGGCCTACAGTGCCCTACAGTTCACACGGTAACACTGCCTACCTGACCCACTTAACTTGGTAGTGAGCTTATGTATCCAATCACCACTGCTAGCAGCAGTGGGTAATCCTATCAGCACGACGAGAGCAGCAGACTTACCGTCGAATCCTCCTGAAAATACTTATAACTACGGTCGCCAGCTCTGAAGGAGCAAAAGAATAAATCAATTTTTTGGCTCGTTTCAAAGTGAAACGGCTTGAGTTGAATTTAAACTTAATTTTGAATATTACTATTTGGAGAATTGATATAGAATTAGTTAAGTGACTTTACTTGAAAGGTTACTCAGAAAAATTTAAGTAACTATAAATAGGCGACTCATTCTGGTGTGACCATTGCTCTTTTCAACATTCTTATACGCTAAAGTATTCTACAACCAAAAGAATTGTAAATGAAAGAGGCGATGGTGGCCTCAGTCTGATTTCACGACACTATATTTGAGGTTACTACACTTTACAATGAACAACATGCGTCGTAATTTTACTCATTACTATATTCTGTCCTCTGCACTTGCATAAAAGAAAACTGGTATTCTCCTTTTACATGTATATAAAGTTCGACTTAACAATTGCAAGCAGTCTTGCCTTGGGTAGACGTGTCGGTGCTGGTGGTGAGATGCATGTGGCTAACGCAGCTCTTCACGCCTCATGCCCTCAATGGTGGCTGGAACTACGAGCTGTAGCACTCGTATAAGCTGCTGCACGTCCGCCGTAAAATCTTGGCGCAGGAACTCTTACAATCAGCCCCAGTGGCATAGAGACGGCTTCGACAACCATTCGTCACGTTCTACTCCACAAACGGCGACGATATTCTCCTCTTCGCTGTTGCACAATCACTTTTGGGTGAGCACAGTTATGCACGTCCGATCACGTCAACACTCCCCAGGCCATTTCATTGTTCAGTCCCTGTGTCTCCAGCTACCTCTAGCTACGCTCGTATCACCAAGAGTGGGAGCGTTCCCCTACCACCTTTTCACCGAAATCATTTAGTATTTAAGAATATTTATATTTATTACCCTGGAGTTCATACCAGTCATAATAATTTACTACTAGCGCCTTATAACATTAAATCATACAGTAATAACTTATAATTACTAAGAAAAAGAATACATTTGACTCCGAGAGCTTAGTGCATTGTCTGACAGGCAGCGCTAATTCCCAGTTTCGCCAATAGATGGCATCAGGGTGCACTCCCTGGCAGTCTCACGCCAGCGCGCCCGTTTCCGTCAGCCCACCATCATTTCAGTTCCGTTACAACTTCTTGTCTTATTTAGGCGTTGCCGACAGCACCGCTGCATTCTGCCTATTTACATACCTCTGAGTTTGAATATGCATGACTATACCAGTTTCTTTGGAGCTTCAGTGTGTTTGCTTACATGTTAACAAACTCTCCTACTTCCGTTTGCCATGCAACAGAGCTACCATAACCAACACATTGTTCATGCACGAGAAATTAAACTGACAAAGTATCTGTACAGTTTCACCAAGCTTGAGGATTTTGTTGATGAAAAGTAATTGATATTTAACAGCAACGATTATTTATCAGGTCATGAGACGAACCAACACATTCAAATTATTTTTTAGCAAGTCACTTTGTGTAAGGCATATCCGTTAAATCAATGTGAAACATAAACATTAACAAACAATTCATAATCACTTATGGAGACAGAGGATTGGAGTGATTAAAATAACCACTGGCGGGTCGAAAATAATGTGTCGATTGTACTTGGTTAACGCTGTCTTCTGTTCTCATCATTAAACAGAACTGCCATACTTCATCACCTGGAACACGTCATTGTTTCCGGTAGAGACTGCAATCAACATGCAAACACTCCATTTCGGTCAGTTGCATCGTCTGAACAAGATCATAACTGATTTGCTGGGTATGCTACCAACTTTCAACATCGCATTTCATCAGTGGACCACCTCAAGTAGGATGCAACTCATAACGAGCAATTACTTATTCCCAATGGCATCTGACCACAATCCGCAATCGGAAGTGAGGGCACACACCATACGAAAATAAAAAAAGATTCTCTAAAGTTTCGCTTCCTTTCTCTGTCCCAACCCAGAAGATAATGGCATATGGACAGCATATTTGATAGGCGGTACCTAACGTTCATGAAAAAGATGCGCTCCGATTAAAACAGCTCGTCCAGACTTCTTCACAGAATCAGCATCAGAGTCTCGCCACAATGTTCCTGAGATTCCACTTCAGTGTGTGATTTGCCAGTCCCATTCTGGACGAACGAGCCTCGTAGCTAGTAACAAGTCACTTTCTTCAAGAGACTCAGTGAGGCGGAACACCAATTGACAATTTGTGTCAGCACTCACCTCGCATCTGATAATTAAATTACGGAAGCCATGCGTTAGTGGAAGATTAATTTCACAATATATTAATGTCACAATGTCCCAAGAGTAATGGCCTACATTCAGGTTTCCTGTTTTAGTATGATACAGTAAGGACCAAAATAAAAATGTTTCTGGTAAACACGAGCTCTAAAAGTTATACCTTAAAAGCTATGAGCACTTGCTTAGTACACTACTGGCCATTAAATTTGCTACACCACGAAGATGACGTGCTACAGGCGCGAAATTTAACCGACAGGAAGAAGATGCTGTGATACGCAAATGATTAGCTTTTCAGAGCATTCACACAAGGTTGGCGCCGATGGCGACACCTACAACGTGCTGACATGAGGAAAGTTACCAACCGATTTCTCATACACAAACAGCAGTTGAGCGGCGTTGCCTGGTGAAACGTTGCTGTGACGCCTCGTGTAATGGGGAGAAATGCGTATCATCACGTTTCCGGCTTTGATAAAGGTCAGATTGTAGCTTATCACGATTGCGGTTTATCGTATCGCGACATTGCTGCTCACGTTGGTCGAGATCCATTGACTGTTAGCAGACTATGGAATCTGTGGGTTCAGGAGGGTAATGCGGAACGCCGTGCTGGATCCCAACGGCCTCGTATCACTAGCAGTCGAGATGACTGGCATCTTATGCGCATGGCTGTAACGGATCGTGCAGCCAAGTCTCGATCCCTGAGTCAACAGATGCGGACATTTGCAAGACAACAACCAACAGCACGAACAGTTCGACGACGTCTGCAGCAGCATGGACTATCAGCTCGGAGACCATGGCTGCGGTTACCCTTGACGCTGCATCACAGACAGGGGCGCCTGCGATGGTGTACTCGACTACGTACCTGGGTGCACGAATGGCAAAACGTCATTTTCTCAGATTAATCCAGGTTCTGTTTACAGCGTCATGATGGTCGCATCCGCGTTTGGCCACATCGCGGTGAACACACATTGGAAGCGTGCATTCGTCATCGCCATACTGGCGTATCACCCGGCGTGATGGTATGGGGTGCCATTGGTTACACGTCTCGGTCACCTCTTGTTCGGATTGACGGCACTTTGATGGTGGACGTTACATTTCAGAAGTGTTACCATCCGTAGCTCTACCCTTCATTCCATACTTGCGAAACCCTACATTTCAGCAGGATAATGCACGACCGCATGTTGCAGGTCCTGTACGGGCCATTCTGGTTACAGAAAATTTTGGACTGCTGCCCTGGCGAGCACATTCTCCGGATCTCTCACCAACTGAATACGTCTGAGCAATGGTGGCCGAGCAACTGGCTCGTCACAATACGCCAGTCACTATTCGTGATGAACTGTGGTCTCGTGTTGAAGGTGCATGGACAGCTGTACCTGTACACGCCATCCAAGCTCTGTTTGACTCAATGCTCAGGTGTATCAAGGCCGTTATTATGGCCAGAGATGGTTGTTCTGGGTACTGATTTCTCAGGATCTATGTACCGAAATTGCGTGAAAATGTAATCACATGTCATTTCTAGTATAATACATTTCCCCAATTAATATCCTTTTATCATCTGCATTTCTTTTTGGTGTAGAAATTTTAACAGCCAGTAGTGTACAAGAGATGCAATGGTCAAGATGGACAAGTGCACCTAAGAGCTCACACATTCTTGACATTTGTTCTACTTTTGGTCTATACTGGCACCTCTCAAAATATAGCTTACCAAAGAGCTAGAAATACAAGAGATCTGCTTCATAGTGTCGAGGATGTGGAAGTGTTTATAGCTCAGGTTTATAGGAGCTTTTGTATTGAATATTCGTTCATGTCATATGCCTGGAAGTTAACCATTGCTACTGGGATAACCTGTATGTAGTCTCTGTTACTTTCTCCTCTCAGTATTCCGAAGGAACAGTATTTCCTACCGTTACCACAACGTGTCGCTTTCGTGTTTTGCATTTTTTTAAATGTAGCCACTTCAAATCCAATGGCTCACTGCATGGTAGAGATACTTTAAGTCAACGAAAGTTACTTTATTTTCTTCAGCTCCACACAAGAAGTGTATTAGGTATCAACTGAGATCTTAGATTCAAACTAGGGATTTTACGGACAAGATTGTATGGAGATCAAAGTACAAGACAGTACAGAGTGAAATCTCTGATGGTAGAGTTCTAGGTCACAACGACCAGATTCCCGCCTAAACAGGAATTTCAGCTATACTACAACGGAAATTTGATGAAAATTTTAATCCCTTTGTGCTACGTAAAACCGATGCGAGGCAAACATTGGCAGCGATGTTGCTGAAGCAGCGCGCCTGTACATATTCGCCTCGACATCCTCCCCTCTAATTAATATCCATGCATGACATACACCGCATACGCAGCCTTACGGAATGAGAAATCGCAGAGTCCTGAGAAACACAGGGCCGAGTTTTTTTCGGATTTCTGACTCTTCGTATTTGCTGCGCATGTCCTGAAACATTACTGTTTAGAGTAATTTTGTGCGTGTAAAATATTTTTTTATTGTGCAAGACGTTCTTTGCTCAACGACAAGGGGCAATAAATTGGATTGAACTGAATTCTCTCTGAGGTACCGCTAGGATTCGGATTTCGAATTTATGTAAATATATTACCAAACTAAAAACCCTGTAGCGTTTTTCTGTCTAAATGAAGGTTACTTGTAGAAGCTACTATAGGGATGTTGATATGATTATCACTAATACATAGACTGATTCACAGTGAGAGTTTGTTCATACATTTCATAGGCGCTACACCAGACACGTCGTCCTGTCGCCGGTACTTCGTGCTACTGGGAGAAGCTGCTAAACACTTAATGTACGCAAGGACTGATGGGGGTAGACGTACCGTGAGTTCGACGAACTATAGTAGATTTAATCATAGCGTGTAAGCTTTCACAGCCGGGGTCTTCATTAAGTAAAACTTCCGGGCTGAATTGCCGTTGTCCATATATAAAACTTCTTCTCCTTCTTGGAGAGAACTAAATCTACTATATTAAGTAAAACTTCCGGGCTGAATTGCCGTGGTCCATTTATAAAACTTCTTCTCCAGGAAGGAGAAGAAGTTTTGTATATGGACCTCGGCAATTCTGCCCGGAAGTTTTAATTAATATAGTAGATGTAGTTCTCATAGACGTAGAAAGAAAGTAAATGATTTTGAGATATCTCTGGATGTATATCAATTTAATGATTTATATGAAGGGCTTATTTCAATAGTGGTACAAGTCTATTTTGTTCATTTTGAGATACAGAGTCCGAAAGTTAAATGAGCGCTGAAAAATCTGCAGTTGAGATACCAGAAATATTCAAGCATATGGCTTCTTGCTAGATATGAACCTTTCTTTCTCTTTGTTTGCATCATTAATTTCGGAAACATTACAGCCAGTAAATTGGAGCTAAAGGACTTGTTCCACTATTGAAATAAGCCCTTCATATGAAGACGTAATTTATTGTATTACATAGAAATGCTTACAAAATAGATCTACGCTTGTAATGTAAACTGAAGGGTGGGAGAAAGGAAAGAGAAGGAAAAGAACTGGTGATAATAGCTGCATCGGGCCTTTATGCGGAGTTTTCGACAACGAGCGAAAATGTGTGCCGGATTGGGACGAACCAAGGATCTCCTGCTTACTAGGCAGTTACGTTATCCATTGCGCCATTCGGAGACAGTGGTCGGCGCAAATGCACGGACTATCACGACACACTCTGCGCTGGCGTAATCTGTCGCCAGCACACAGGTCGGCATAGATGTAGCGCGAAGATCGATAGTAGACGTGGGATTGAGGGCGCCTATCACGAGAGAGGACAGAGACACATCGACTAGCAACATGCCCGCCAACGCCCTCTCGACAGCATGTGTTTAGGCCACCGCCGCTTACCGCAGGGCCTCACTAACTGAATCCGGTTTGGCGTCTGTCATTCATTCGCAGAGCGGCTCAGTTCACATGGCCGGTTACGACAATGCATAGCGACTAGATTAGTGAGAGTAAAGTTCGTAATAGCCAGATTACCGATAATGTCACCAAGAGGACTACTACTGATGACCATGTACCACGGACATGGACTCCATTCAAGTTAAGTAGCAGCTTTGTGTAAATAAGTAATCGTATTAACCCACGCGTGCGTTTGTGTTGTAGAAAGAGAATACCGGCTACCCATAACATCCTCTCCCTTGCTTCCTACGGTACAAGACTCTACATATCCCCCGGCTGACCTACATTCCTAGCTAACGCCACTTATTCGCAGTCCCAGTCAACGTCATCAGCGATGGCTAAATTTAGATTCCCACTGGGGGTCAAATTATATTGTGCATACGCGGTGACAGTTGTAGATTCAGTATCCATCTGGGTGAATCAGTTACATAAATGCGTGGTATTTGTACTTCCGGACATGTCCGAAAGAACAACACTACGCATTCATGTAATAGCTCTAGGCTACTTACGGTAATATCATCAAAAGAAACGATTTTGCAAATTTTCTTCATACCGTTCGCATTACTACACATTAAATGTATAGGCAGCTTACCATCAACAACACTACCATGTACACTTTATCAACTGAACTGTCTGCTGCATAATGCTCTTGAAATTCAAACGACAAGCAATTCGTTTTTCACGTTTTGGTACTTGAGAAAACCTTAGCTTGGCTTTAGAAATTCTCTCTCCTTCTGAACAGGCTTCGCAGGCCAAATGGTACCGACCAACCGCCGTGTCATCCTCAGTGGACAAGCATCGCTGGATGACGATGTTGGAGGAGCATGTGATCAGCACACCCTCCTCCTCGTCGTTATCAGTCTCATTGCAGGAGCCGCTACTTCTCAGTGAAGTAGGTCCTCAAGTGGCGTCACAAGGGCCGAGCGTAATCCCCCGCCTCCTTCTGGCTGCCGCCCCCCCTCACCTCCCACCACCACCCTCCCATTCGACAACAGCTCTCGGCAGACCGGGACAGTCACTAGTCGAAATGCTAGCGAAGCCTGACAGAGTTTAGCTTCGGTAATCCGACGGGAAGCGGTGTTACCACTGCGGCCAGGCCGTTGGTGTTTGGCTTCAGAAGTTACTCTAAAATAGCATACTGTATACAGGAAACTAAGTCGAATGATGTCGGGTCGTCTACACGAGAGTTAGTTTCACTAACAGTGAATGTATGAGTTCAACATTTCGAAATTTCTGTCGTAAAGGTCCCAGCACTACTAATTATCAATGTTTAACACCGAGAGTTTAATTTATCACTTCCTTCCAGTTAAACAGGCAAAAAACAAATACTTACTTACTTACTGTAACTTTTCTCAATGCTCAATAAAAGTGGATTGGCCACAAACAGTGCACATGAAAATTTCATTAGCAGTCATTACCGAAACTATGTTCCGGTTAACTGCGTAATTTGCAAAGAAAAATGGTCATTTACACACAGAGCGAAATCAATGGCCGTAAGGTGCTACTTTGATGAGAAACGCTAGAAGTTACTTTGAAGTAGAATGACACATTGTAAGATGACTGTTAATTATTTCTATTGACACGCTTTGTCTGCTATTACTGATGTACGAATGAATTCTAAGTTCTCATGTGTAGCACCTTCAAAATATAATCTGAGTAACAGACGACACTCTGAAAATACGAAGTAACCATACTGAATTTTTAAATTTAGAATGAATGCCCTACACACTTCTGCAATCGATGTTTCTGCCCAACTTTAACTTTTCACTCTATTCAAACATTAAGTCAGTGCTCCGGTGTGCATCGTACTTTTTAGATCATTCGAAGGTACACCATCCAAATTTATTAAACACCAGCGGTGTTACAAAGGACCTCGGGTGACTTTAGGAACGGCAGAATCCAATACAGAAATAGGAGTCGGAATAAAAAAGCGGTTATGGGAGAGTGGCTTTATTTTCGATGTCGTAAGTATCCATTATATTATCCATGTATCACGGAAGGCCGTTACACAATATTTATCGATACCAAAAGTAAGATGAACGATGCGCACCTGAGATGAAATATAGATGTTCTTCCTCGCGTGCCATGTATATCGCTTCGAGATGCTACTCGTACAATATCCACAAGCTTGTATACGATTTGCGTTTAGGGAAATATCTGTAGATATAAAACTAATGGTCAGTCAGTCTGCATAATTTACGGACGCAATGACTTTCTTCGAATGCAGTGTAAAAGATCGTGGTTACTCTAGTCAAATGCAAGCTGCTTATTAAGTTCAAATGGTTCAAATGGCTCTGAGCAGTATGGGACTTAACACATGAGGTCACCAGTCCCCTAGAACCTAGAACTACGTAAACCTAACTAATCTAAGGACATCACACACATCCATGCCCGAGGCAGGATTCGAACCTGCGAACGAAGCGGTCGCGCGGTTCAAGACCGAAGCGCCTAGAACCGTTCGGCCACAGCGGCCGGCGTTTATTAAGTAAATAACAGAATCCACATAATTTCAATGCTTTAGGTAGGTCAAATGTTTTGAAATTTATTGTTACTTGTCAGCTAGTTGAATGCTTCAGGTTTTTTCAGAAGGCGCATGAATCGTCCAAGAAATCGAAGTTTATCGAACAAGTCCTAGAAAGACCTTCTTTCTTTAACCCAGTTGGTTGTTTGGTTTGTGAGATTGAAGGGACCAGTCGGCGATGGTCATCGGTCCCTTTAACCCAGTTTTCAGCGTTTGTAGGTACAGAGTGAGAAAGGAGAAAAATAAATTCTTTGAAGGATGATAGAATTAGTGAGTTTGAACAAAAGGCTTCAAATGGACATATGTCCTACTCCGAAATGTTTCCGAGGTAGAACACATTTAATAACCACACCCTCCTGGGAAGAAGTACGCAGTACACAATTACACTACGTTAAATTTCCTACAAAGAGAGGGCCTACACATTTTTTTCTCCTAGGCTAGTAGTTTGCACGGAGAGAGCGCGTGAATATTGAAAATCTTGCGCCATCCTCCCTCTGGATGGGACAGCTAACGTTGACGCGGGCGTGGACACGATATCCGACGCCACGACGGACAACGCCGTCTGCACACGGAACAAAATGGTTAATGTGTGCTGCGCTCTCAGCGTTTTCCGGCGACCGTAGTGGGCTTTATTTGGCTCCCAGACCGCACAGTTTCTTTACGAAAATCGACACGCGCAGAATAGCTGTAGTAACTGTGTTACTGACTATCGAGTAAGAGTGGAGAAAATGGAGAAGACGATTCTGGAACCTTTCATTTCACGACCTACATGTCATACCACTATCAAATGCGTTGCAGTTTCGACACAAGTACCGGGCCTCCTAAAATGACATATACTACGTAAACATTGTATAGACTAATGTCATTATTTGAAATTTAATATTCAGATTGTGCCAAAATGACGCGCTTTTAATAGACCATCATTGTGCTGCAGCACTGAAGCTGTATTCTTCCTTAGCACACAAGTTATAAAACTGAAAACATCAGCTATAATAAGCTGTTACCTACAGCTATGTAGTTTCCTGTTTTTATATTATAACAAATCATAGCTACAACGACGTATTATTGAGGAATCCTCAACCTGATGATGCTTTGAAACAGCTTATGCTAGTATCACGTATTCTATAGAAAGAAAATCCACAGAATATGTGTTCAATGCCATAAAATATGTTCTGCTTGTGACGTAAAGCGAAGTCGCATCTTACTGGCCACGTTCCACTCCACGACGCCGAAATTTAACATGCCAAATTCCTTATTTCACGTTCAACAGTGCAATGGAACGTGAAATTGCACGCCGTGACGTTACCAGCTCCTCGTCCGCTTGCGTTTTCACATTCCGTGAGACGGCGGCTTTAGGTAGTTTATGTAGGCCAGTTTGAGGTAGTTTCCCGACTTTGTATATCCATATCGAATTGTTGTTCTCAGCCTCCTCGACAACTTCTGTAGTACATTGTTAACAATTCCAGTGTTCTAAAAATACGGAAAATAAATAGCAATTTACAATAAATGTGTTCTGTCGGAAACCATTAGGAATAGGACATACGCCGATATGACGTTTTGTATTTGGTCTCTCTAATACTGTCGTCCTTCAAAGTACGTGTCTTCCCTCCTAACTCACCCTGTATGCTGTAAATCTACCCATGTACCGTTATAAATTGAGCGTAAGACAGTGGCATCCTCTAGGAACTGTATCACTGCAGTATTTAAAATTACGTTATCGTAAAAAATACATAAATATGTTTTACAATAGTCTGCGGCTGTAAAGCTTTATTCCATAAGTTACAAATAAAGAATAAAAGATGTATTAAAACTTAGCACATTTCTTTTACAATGCAAGATATATCTCGGGAAGAGCCTTCAGTTAATAATGAACCCAGTATGCACAGGTATATCGTCCACTGAAAACAACTGACTTCATCGAAATATGTCGTTGATGCCATTATCTACAGCCTCACCACACAGCATAGTAATTATTTATTTCCACATGTTTGTAATTACATCTGATTACCTACCATATGCTGCGACGTCACGAAGGTAGCTATATTTTTGTAGCAAGAACATGGGCTGCAGTGGGCTAGGTGGTGCTGGGATGAGAGGAGAATACATGCTTACACAATTTCCATTTATTTCCTTTTGTCATTACGCTACTACTAACATAATATCTGAAATAGTTGCAAAACTTAAACATAAGAAATAAAATATATAATAACGATGAACATCCAGGACAGCAGATAGATATCAGTCACTTGTTTTCCTTCTTAGAAACCAACAGGCATTAGAATTTAGCAACATCAGGCACCAGTTACAGAAATATTACAATACATGTCATACAGTCACAGTTCAACGCCTGTACTATACTATTTCTTTCCCAACAGTTTTTCTTAGCAGAATTTGGACGTATCTTGACAAATCACATTTTTTCGAAGCCTGTTACGAATAGCTGATCATGGTAAAAGAGAGGTTCGTTTCAAATACAAATTCGACAGTTCAGATTTTCAACTTTTGCACAGTTACCAAAACTAGCAGGAGAAAAGGTTACAAATGACAAGCTGACAGTAGTGATTTGGTCGTAATTTTATTCGTGACCAACGCAGCGACCTGAGTCAATGTTTGCCGGTCGGAGTGGCCGAGCGGTTCTTGGCGCTACAGTCTGGAACCGCGCGACTGCTACGGTCGCAGGTTCGAATCCTGCCTCGGGCATGGATGTGTGTGATGTCCTTAGGTTAGTTAGGTTTAAGTAGTTCTAAGTTCTAGGGGACTGATGACCTCAGAAGTTAAGGCCCATAGTGTTCAGAGCCATTTGGACCATTTTTTGAGTCAATGTTTCTAATTACACCCTAACCGCTGATCGACTGAACAACAATCAAATAAGCACTAATCGGCCAAACCAAGTAATAACATAGTAAATTGTTACGAGTTGTCACCCTGCATTAAAAACGTAGATAGCGGTGGAGGTGTGAGGAGAGGAGATGGTGAATCTCATGCTCGCACAACTGACGTTGACTACTGGGCCGGGCGAGCCTCTTAAGTGACTAATGTTACGTGTAATACGTGAAACATGCACTCTGTGAATCTGAAGAGGTACCGTTAAATATTAATCGACCTTTTTCATACTTAGTGTACCAAATTCTATGGTTAACAGAACCATACTGCTAAAATTTCAAACCATTAACTTGGCTACTTTCAGAGATTTGAATTTTTGCCTAGAACACATAATAACCGTGCGAACATTCTGAAACAGAGCTAGGGACTGTAGTGTAATCATCTATAGTATCAACTGAAACTACAACCGAGAGGATAGGTTCATGTAATCAAATTTTCTGGAATTTTCTTTGGTTTCATTGGCACAGATTTCTGACGTAATGTACCGATACACAGTGCCAAATACAGTATTAAATCATGCGACGAAAAGTCGTACACAAAAATAATGGAAAAGGAAAATTACAAAAAAGTGCTGAAAATGCATGCAATTATCTATCATAATGGTAATTTATAATGAAATGAAATAATAATGATACAAACAGACTCTATAACTGTTTAGGATATTTGTGGTGATTTGTTCTTTTACTCGCTGGCGTAAGAAACTAAAACGACCAGCGTTATTACTCACACTCTGTTCCAGCCTTGAAGGTATCGCACGTTACTGTGGCACTCTCGCATTGTAAGTTGTGAATTTTAAATAATATAAACATCAAGATCGGCCGAACAATCGACATTCTTGGCAGACATGTTGCGTAGGAATAATTTCATGATAATTTCATTGCGTTCAGTCATCAACGGACGCTTTAAAAGATTTCCATCATACTTCTTAAAGAAAAGAAAGTAAATACATTAATTTATTTGGTATTAAAGTAAAAATTAGGAATATTGAGTTCAGTTCAGACATTCGCCGCTCTTCGCCAAAGCAAAGATTATCCCGTTTGCAAAAAAGGTTCATTCTTTCTTTAATTCAACGGTTTCTTTTAGTTAAATTTCGCTGCAGTTAAGATTTCCTGCAGCAATATTTTAATGTGATTTCAGGAAATACAATCCCAAAGATCACGTTTACGCTTTTTTTGTCAGCATGAATGCTCCACGTAGACATCGGTTTTAACAAATTCTAAAAGCGCTTCATGCAATCCTGTATTAACAAGGCCGTGAGTAGCGCGCTGGCAAATATTTAGAGCTCAGAGATCTATTTTGCGAAAGTACAGATTCCGGTCCCCAATATTATCATGATTCTTTCTAGAGCCCGCTCCGCCAAATAAGTGCTCTATTCACGCTCTTGCCGCTCGTAAATATCAGTAAAGTTAGGCGGTAATATCTTCTTGCACTCTTTTGCTCACATTCGTTTAGTACACCGTAAGTATACTTGGGACGGTGTCCGGACCGGGGCGGTAGCGGTAAAAAATGGCACCCAACGTGGGGCCCGACTAAATAAATATTGCTCTTAGGTATCCAATTACAGGTCAGAAATATTGCTGTAGTCTGTACAATATTATTTCAAAATTAATAGTACCAGATTATGTATATATATGTATACTAACAATTCTGTACAGTTTGTAATACTGTAAACATCTTATTCCATGTACTTATAGCAACTACAGTGCATCGCTGAGCACGGAAAATAAATTACCCGAGCTGCTGGACTGCGACATACTGCAGCTGCCATAATATTGTATTACAAATTAGACTTCGGAACCGTGATGTGGAGGGACGAGAAACAGAGATTGCTTACCAAGGTATGGATATGACTGCATGCGCTCCCAAGTTAATATTAGAATGAATTAGGTAACTGGGGCCATGCAGAGTCCTTACTGATTAAATAAAGTGTGACATTCAGTACTTTTATTAATGAAAACTGGCTACATAAGTTTAAAAAAGGTGTTTGATTACATTGCTAAATTTCAAGTCTAGCCATATTCTTTCAATTGACATACACATTTTGTGAGACAAACTACACTATTAGCTGTGTGCGTACAGGTCGTTTAGGTTCCATGCAAGAGTAATTGTAATATTTCTTGCCAAGGTGCTACGACTGAGTTTTTTTAGTGTGAGTTGGTTAGGATATAGTGTATTAGTGTGTGTAAAGCGTATTTGTTTGTGTTAGATTAAGTAGTGTATTTTTGGATTTTTTTGTGTCTTTTGGGGATGATAGTGTTAATATAAGAATGGTTAAGACCCGCAAAGAGAGAATACTCTGCATGGACGACACAACAGATATCGATGACGAATCCACAATTTGGAAACTGAACAGAGTAATGTAGAGGAAATTTTGCCTGCTGCTAGCGGTGAACAGCTGGAATAGCAGACAGGCATCAGTTGTAGACACAGCTCATGTGGTGCCTCAGCCAGCATCGACGAATGATTTTCTAGCCGTGTTGCTGGCAAATTTCGAGTTGACAGAGAAGAAAAGAGAGAAACGCGAAAAAAGAGGAAGGTTTAGAAAGAGAGAAACGTGAAAAAGAGGAGCGTCTCGAAAGAAAAAACGCTCTAATTGCTCAAGTGAAGAGTGCATTAGAAGTAGAGCGTGCGGAAAATCAACAATCGATAATTAATCAAGTTAAAGCAATAGTAACTGCAGATCGCTTAGAAAGAGAGGAAAGAGAAAAAGCAGAACGCTTAGAGAGGGAGGAAAGAGAGAAAGCAGAGCGCTTGGAAAGGGTTAGGAAAGAACTGTATCGTGATCAGCGTTGAGTCGATCGACTAAACCAGATTTTAGATGAACGAGATAAAGGCATCGTCTCACATCCTAAGGGAGGTGGTCTACGGGAACAAGATTCCGAATTGGTGGTACAAAGCAAAGGCATTCCAAAGGAAGTCCAGAAACTTGACGTGAAGGTAACCGAACCCGACAGAGCGCAACAAGCACTGAGGGCGAGGTGAAATCAGTAGATAAAAATGTAGATCAAAGAGCTGACAGCGTAGAAACAAAAATAGAACAAGAAGTAACGAATGCGTTGCGGAGAATAAATATTGATGTTGAGAGTGAGAGCCAGGACTCGAAAACGCACTTAAACTCTGAACTATGTGGAATGCAGCAGCGCACTTCCACTTCAGAGAGGGAAAGAGGTCGTAGCGTACAAGATAGCCCACCGCACACTAGTACCCGGTACGGAAACGTACCTGTGAATATGTCAAACGGTGAGCAGTTGGCTTGCAGTAATTCCAAGCAGCATTGCCTGTGCAGTTACAGGAATATTGTTAGTGCGACAGATGTGGGTGCAGTGCCAACTGTCACACAGGTAAAACATAAGGAATCGCTAATCAAGTACAGCCAGTTCCAAATTTTCGCTGACGAGCGAAAGTCAATCCAGCTGGTAATATTTTTCACGAACTTTAGAAATGTTTTACCTCTTTCGTAGACAGAGAAACAGAAAATACAATTCGTGATTTCTTTTATAAACGGAGATGCAGACCTCTGGGCAATGGAGGCTGTAGACTTTGAGAAGATGTTTTTAGCTCGCTTCTGGTCGTCATGCGCACACGAACGACTCAGAAAGCAGGTGTATAACCCCGAGCCGTTCAATCGCCGGCAAGGCAATCTTCGAAAACACTTAGAAAGATATTTAAACAAGACACAATACTGGGATTAATCCATGCTTCCCAGAGATGTATTGCGTATATTAAAGGTCAAGTTGCCAATTTCAATCAGAGAAAGGCTTGTTCATGTGCCAGATATGGATCTCGAACAATTTATGGCCACCAGGGATTCATTAGATTTAATAGAAGAAGACGCCAGGAAAACGAATTGGGCAACAGTGGGCCAGGATGGAACAGTAGTAACAAGAAGCAAAGAACTCCGAATGGAAACGGTCCCAGAAATTGTGGACAGAATAGAGAAAGTGAATACCGCGCCGGCCACAGTAGCAACAAACAAAATAGTCACAGTGGTTTGGCTGGCCACCAATACAATGGAAGTAGTAACCGTTCCTCGAATAAAAACGGAGAAAGAAATTTTAATAGGAAACGGAGGAACGAAGGAAGTTTTAACACTTCCACTGCTAACAAAAATATGCGAACTGCAAATGAGCAGGGGCACAAATCTGGTCTTGCAAACTGACAGACACAGCAGGCTTCCGATGACCGGAATGTGCCAGTGCATAACATATATGTTTTACCAATTTCTCCGCCACCTAGGCAGCAGCTTTGGCCACCACAACCGCAATATGTACCAAAACAGCAACAACAGAAACGATATGAAACAGTGCACTTCGAAAAGCGGCTTCGAAAAGCAAAGTCAACCAACGAGAGCATCGTCATAATTTCTTACAAAAACTATGTAAAGTACTGTAACCCCAAATTATTGATATATTCTGCAGTATTGACTGCGAAAGACATTAATGAAAAGGTTTTTGTGCTGTATGTATGTCCTAAAAACTATGTTCCCTAGATAAAGTTGACGTACATTGAAAGTTGATGCACTATAAAATTGAACGAACTTAGTAAAATTAACCATCAATTGCAATTTTCGTTCTGTATGCCCGATAAAATGGTTTAAATATGTAACTTATAAATGTTGTGTAAAACTGTTTACGGTATAAAAATGATCGTCTACAGATCAAGGTAATAAAATGATAACATCATTCACAATCAAGACTTGATAGTAACGGGAGTGTAAACAGTTTGAAGACTCCAGGCGTGTTTTTTTTTTTCTTTTAACAGGGCTTTTTCTCGTCGTCAGTAACCTAAATAGGAGAGTAAAGTTATTGGTTATTGTTTACCGGGATTATTCAATCATTACAAGCTGGTCTCACTCGTTGCATAGTGTAAGGACGAAAGATAGAGCAATGCCAATAGTAGAAATAGTTGATACCTTGTAAAAAAGATAACTGTTATTCGTAACAAAATGAATGTAAATTACCAACAATTCTTAAGTGATATATACTTTATACACAGGGTGTATCATAATTAGTGGCGTAAACGCATGCAGTTGAAAATACACGATAGTAGAAGTAAAAGTCTCAGTAACCATAGAGTCGAAAATGCATCCCCTAGGAACAACGAGAAATTATTCATCATGCATACTGTGAAGCAATTCTTTTCTACTGCGAGCAGTTTGCTTTCCACGTTCTGGGAAGTAGTAGTATGGACCAAAACCAGAAAAAAATGTCCAGTAAACATGTGCTCTAAAATTCATACCCTAAGAGCTATGAGCATATGCTCATCTCCGCTAGTTGGAAACACAACTCTTCTAATGCCCGCTTGCTCATAACTTTCAATGTATTCATTTTAGAGCACATGTTTAATGTATATTTTTTCTTCTTTTCGTCCATACTACAAATTCCCAGAATGTGGAAAGCAAAGAGCTCGCAGTAGAAAGGATTTGCTTCACAGTATCGACGATGAAAAATTTCTCGTAGTTCTTAAGGTATCCATTTTCGACTCTATGGTTACTGAGACTTTTGCTTCCACTATCGTGTATTTTTAACTGCATGCGTTTATGCCATTAATTGTGGTACACCCTGTATATACGCATATGTGTAAAAAACAAAAGAGACGTGAAGTGCATGTGTCTAAAAAACATAGGTGTGAGAAGGAACATGTGTTAACATAAATGTGGTATGACTGTTCGCAAACCACATGCCAGGAGCCAGCAGATACACAGTACATATTATTAAATCGTGCGACGAAAAGTCGGACACAAAACAAAGGAAATTGAAAATTATAAAAAAAACTTTGAAAATGAGCGTGCAATTAGCTGGTATACCGGTAATTTATAACGAAATGAAATAATAATGGTACAAACAGACTCTATAAGATAACTGTATAGGATCTTTGTGGTAATTAATTGTTCTTTTACTCGCTCGCGCAAGAAATTAAAAAGACCAGCTTTAGTACTAACTCTCTGTTCTAGCCTTGAAGATATCGCACGATATGGTGGCACTCTCGCACTGTAAGTTGTGAATTTTAAATAATATATTGTAATTTATGCTGATTATGCATTTTTCTTTAGTATGCATAGTGACCTTCACGCAGAAGTAAAAGTATTATTTGTAAGGTTTTCAGCACTCTGGATAAACAACAAGAACGGCCGAACATTCGACCATTTTTGGCAGACATCTAGTGTAGGAATAATTTCATGATAATTTCATTGCGTTCCGTCATCAACGGACGCTCTAACAGACTTACATCATAATTATTAAAGAAAAGAAAGTAAATACAGTAATTAATTTGGTATTAAAGTAAAAAATAAAAATATTCAGTTCAGTTTGGTGTTTAGCCGCTTCTAAGCAAAGCAAAGATTATTCCGTTTAAAAACAGGAAATACTTTCTTTAATTCAGAGGTTCATTTTAATTAAATGTCGCTACAGTTACGCAATATTTTAATATGATAACACGAAATACAATTCCTGAGATTATGTTTACCTTTTTTTTGTCAGTATGAACGCTCCACGTTGACATCAGTTTTAAAAAATTCTAAAAGCTCCTCAAGCAGTCGTATATTAACAAGGCGGTGAGTAGCGCGCTGTCAAATAATTAGAGCTCGGAGAACAACTCCGGTCCCCCATATTATCGTGATTCTTTCTTGTGTCCGCGGTAAGATCTTCTTACATTCTTTTCCTCACATTCGTTGTATACACCGTAAGACGGTGCCCGGAACGGAGCGGTAGTGGTACAGTAATCAACAGTACACTGCAAAATTATTATTTAGTTGTGTTTTGGTTGTGCGAGCGTTTTGAGTACACTGAGAAAGTAACGTGTGTCCGAGTGAGCTTGATTTAGTGAAAGGCAGCCAGAAGGTGCGTAGAATATTAAATTTATTACTAATTTATTTTGTCAAAAGGAATCGTATTTTGTTTCCATTAAAAATTATTTAGTTTCGGAATCACGAAATTTCTAGTTTAAATTACTTGTGGTAATCTGACGGCTGGAATCAAAAACACCGCGAGGATACACGTGCTCGAGATGATGTGATTGGCTGCCTAACATACTAGGCAATGGGAATTAAGCATTTCCCGCGCGTTTGAATAATCCTTTACGCCTCAGATCTGAATCGATAGTCGCTCGGGAGACGGCTTCTGTTAACCACTTATGTTGAATCGCGCTGATCAAATTTGTACCAAAATGAAGAAATTCTCGTGTTTGATCAGTTTTCGTGTAGTTGATGAAAAGCGACTACAGTGTCGAGTGTTTTAAGAAAGTTTGAGCTTTGTAGGTAGTTTATTTGAGGAGATTACACGTGTGAGCATTTTAAATCGTACATAAACTCCGCGTGGCGTGTATGGTGCAAATTAACAGGCATTATGGCGAGCAATTACGTACAGGAAGACTACTGGACTACTGACTGAGTTAATTCCAAAGTAGTCATGGGTCTGTGGTTGTGTAGGACGTGTAATTTATCGGGTCGGACTGAATATATTCTGGCTGGTTTTGAGTGTGAGCTTGTCACACAGACAGTCAATAACAATGCCTATAACTTAGATAGAGATCTCAGTTAGCATAACAACCTAACCAGTCAGAACATTTATGGACAATTTAAGTCCAGCAAGTCATTGCTTCAGCGCAGTTGACAAGTATCGTAAAGGCTTCACTTTTGTTTTCAACGCAGTGCAAGGTTCCTTTTTCCATGCATGTAGAAACAGAGGTACCGGGATGCACCAGAAGTTAAAACGCCCTACAAGTTGAGAACACTTGAACTACAGAAACAGGCTTCTTTGTCACTGTACACCGAGTTCACAAAACCCTCAGCGCCCAGCACAATATGATCTGGCACAGTTAGAATCTTAGTATGCAAGGGAGAGTGCCCACAGCAAACACAATATTTCATCACAAGCGAGCAGAACACCGTCTGTAGAAAATCATACTTTTCAGTCCAACTAACTCAAAAGTCATTCTGACCTGTCATCTGCACCGACCATTTGCCATTGCTTGTCCACAAGCCGGACTCCCACAGGCAGTTCCCGCACACGTCCTCCGTTCCTCATGTCGGTGTGCTGAGTCTGTTTATTCCTTGCTGGACTACTACCGGAATTCCAGTCAGCTTCTCTCGGCCTAGCGCCGAACTGTCTCGCGTCATTCACCACGGCGCCCTCTTTCGCCGCTGGCGGACAACCACTGCTCTCCGACTGCGCGCCCTTCTCAGCTGCCACCACAATGTTATTTTAAAAAAATCTTTGATTCATTTCTTTTATCCCACGACAAAGTTCTTGAGCGCTCGGCACCGTTATAATTCACTCTCATCTGTTATTTTATCTTAGCGTAATAGCATTTTAAATCGTACATAAACTCCGCGTGGCGTGTATGGTGCAAATTAACAGGCATTATGGCGAGCAATTACGTACAGGAAGACTACTGGACTACTGACTGAGTTAATTCCAAAGTAGTCATGGGTCTGTGGTTGTGTAGGACGTGTAATTTATCGGGTCGGACTGAATATATTCTGGCTGGTTTTGAGTGTGAGCTTGTCACACAGACAGTCAATAACAATGCCTATAACTTAGATAGAGATCTCAGTTAGCATAACAACCTAACCAGTCAGAACATTTATGGACAATTTAAGTCCAGCAAGTCATTGCTTCAGCGCAGTTGACAAGTATCGTAAAGGCTTCACTTTTGTTTTCAACGCAGTGCAAGGTTCCTTTTTCCATGCATGTAGAAACAGAGGTACCGGGATGCACCAGAAGTTAAAACGCCCTACAAGTTGAGAACACTTGAACTACAGAAACAGGCTTCTTTGTCACTGTACACCGAGTTCACAAAACCCTCAGCGCCCAGCACAATATGATCTGGCACAGTTAGAATCTTAGTATGCAAGGGAGAGTGCCCACAGCAAACACAATATTTCATCACAAGCGAGCAGAACACCGTCTGTAGAAAATCATACTTTTCAGTCCAACTAACTCAAAAGTCATTCTGACCTGTCATCTGCACCGACCATTTGCCATTGCTTGTCCACAAGCCGGACTCCCACAGGCAGTTCCCGCACACGTCCTCCGTTCCTCATGTCGGTGTGCTGAGTCTGTTTATTCCTTGCTGGACTACTACCGGAATTCCAGTCAGCTTCTCTCGGCCTAGCGCCGAACTGTCTCGCGTCATTCACCACGGCGCCCTCTTTCGCCGCTGGCGGACAACCACTGCTCTCCGACTGCGCGCCCTTCTCAGCTGCCACCACAATGTTATTTTAAAAAAATCTTTGATTCATTTCTTTTATCCCACGACAAAGTTCTTGTGCGCTCGGCACCGTTATAATTCACTCTCATCTGTTATTTTATCTTAGCGTAATAGAACATCACGCATGTAAGCCAAATTGAAAGCAACCCTGCTTCCTGGCTGTTTAATACACCCAAGAATTAGTTCTTTTCAGGTTGGTGGTAGGAGTCTGCCACATATGATTTAAGTCGACGTGCTGCGATGCTGCATTAGGCTACGTCGGGTTCTACGACCTACTGAAAGTGACTGTATAGTTGCAGTCGAAAACTGGGATAATTGGAGAACTGTAGAAAAAGTTCATGATAAAAACATAAGCAACCGCGATGTTGAGTATACCTTACGCTGTCATATCACTTCAGACACAACGGTAGTGGTGCGAGGAATGTACGCCCTACCTGAAGTGTTTTACTGTGCTCGTATGTACGCTGAACACGGCGTAAAGTATCTCTAATTACAGATGTGTGAAGGCTCCGCGAACGCGTGGGGAAGAATGAAGGCCTTGCCATAGATTTTGTCACCTGATGTGTCCCGTACCGAATCTACCCTTCGTAAACGAGGCAGGTCTGGACAGGAGTTCTCTTGTATACTTGACCTTTGAGAAGTGTACTACATGCGTAGGTGTAGAGCTCGACCATGTCACGCACACGCTACGCGTCAGGTATTAGTTCTTCTTAAGTTTGTGTGAGGCCAGCAAAGCATCCAGGGCAATTTAACCAACGCCACCAACACGGCTGCCGTTCAAGTTTCTAGTTTCAGTCGGAGTGGTTGTGGTACTGACAGTCGCACTGGAAATTAAGATTCTTACACTGTTTCTTCTATAAATATCTCCCTTATACACAGTTATTTGTTGGTCTTCATTAAAGATTGCTTTATTTTCTAACCATTTAAACACCTGGCTACCTGATTTTGCAATGCTCTTTTTGGACACGGCGGTCGGTCGACTATCTCTTGTTCTTCAGGGTCTGATAGTGGGATTTCCTTTTCCCATCTGGAAACACAGTCTTCTTTTAACTTGTAGGTCTAGGTAATACCTTGGTTGCCTTAACCTTCGTTAAATCTAAATGTAATACTTTTACACATCCAGAAATTGTGTCTGTGGGTTTTCGTGGATGAACAAGAGCCAGTTAGACTCCAGGTGTCTGAATCTGGACCGTTTGTTTCTTAGAAAAAGAAATGCATATGGAAGTAGGCCATATAATCAGTTGAGTAGTTTGGATATTACAGTGAATTCTAGAATATTAATTCTAAATCTACATTATCTGTGAATTCCGTTCTAATGTAGACAATCTATGCACATCATAATGGTAGGGCTAAAACCATGGGGGTTTCCCTGTTGTACTGAAACACTCGACGTTGGTTCTATGTTGCGGCTATGCTACCGTGAAAGCAAGGCAGAAGGTATAAGTTGTGTCTTAAGTCACAACACTGTTGCTTTTACTACAGTAATTCTCGTTGCACTCCAACAGCTTACAATAACCCTATCTTTACTTAACCTACCTAACTAACGCCTTTACCTTATATCAGCTCCCACTTCCTTTACATAAGAGTGATGGAACTTTAAAAGTGGTAACTATTTACCTAAAGGTTGTACAAAATAGGTATATGTTTCAAAGTTTTACTGGCCTTCAAAATAATCACCGGCATTGTGTACAACCCGTTGCCAGCGATGTGAAGTCGTAGGATACTAGGATACTCTTAGCACTGCCAGTTGTGTTGACAGTTCGAGCGGCGCGGTCTATTGCCTGAGGAATTTATAGCAGTTCCGAACAGAATGCCATGAAGTGTTTCCTTCAGTTTAGAAATTGAGGTGAACTCACGAGGGCTTAAGTCAGGGGAAAGCAGTAGGTGGTATAGCACTTAACAGCGCCGTCAGTGAAACCAATCAGTAACAGCTTGCTCTGTACGTGCTTGAGCATTGTCCTGCAAAATGATGGTCAGGTCCTGCTGAAAGTGTCATCACTTATGTCTCTATGCTGTTCATTTTTGGAACACAACCTACGACTAACTTAGACACAGAAGTGATGACACTTTCTGTAGGACCTGACCATCATTTTGAAGGACAATGCTCAAGCACGTACAGAGCAAGCTGTTACTGATTTGTTTGACTGATAGGGCTGCTAAGTGCTATACCACCTACTGCACACCCCTGACTTAAGTCCTCGTAAGTTCAACTCGCTTCACTGCATTCTGTTTGGAACTGCTACAAATTCGTCGGGAAATAGACAGCGCCGCTCGAACTGTGAACACCACTGGCACTGCTAAGAGTATCCTACGACTTCCACATCGCTGGCAACGGGTTATACACAATGCTGGTGACTTCTTTGAAGGTCAGTAATATTTTGAAACACGTATCTATTTTGTACGAGCTGTACTTAAATAGTTGCCACTTTTAAAGTTCCAACCCTCGTACATTACGAACATCCAGTTAGCCTTACGTAACTCTTGAATTTACGAATTAAATCGAAGTTCAGGATCAGTAATTTACTGTCACATGTTAACTATGAATTTTCAAAACAGAAAACATGCTTGTGACTGAGCTGAAGCAGAAACAAATGAACCTGATTTGAGAAGAAGTATCTCGAAAACACACAAATTTATCAAATACAAATGTTTCTGTTACAAGCTACAGAGATGACGTGTAGGTGAAAGAGTGAAAAGAAATTAGTCGCTATTGTTACCAGAGGAATCAGCAATGGAGCTTCACAAGATTTGCGCAATTTGGAGAAATATGAGGCTCTTCCATCAAGCTTGGACAACGAACTGCATTCGTTAAAAGAAAATTCACTTTAATGTTACAATTATATGATCCGATGGCGCTGCAACTGAAGCTATATTTCTCTTACACATGGTGAGGATTGCGTTAATTTGATGTTCATTTGAACCCAACTTCAAATAATAGTGAAGTAACGTATACAAATTGTCGTTAGGAGTCACTCTAGTACCTTTGAGGACAAAGTTGTAACCAGAGCGCAAGATAGGAGACGCCTGTCTGTGTGAAATGTAGATCCCACGACAAACGACATTCCATGTGAGACATAAGAGCAGTGTGCTGTGCAACTGACATCACATAATTTGCCAGTCTGTTAATGCATATTTCAATATTAAATAACTTCGTTTTTATTTCATATGAAATGAATAATTATCCAGCGAACTTGCATATAAATGGCAATAACACGTTCATTATACGCAACAACTGATCCATATAAGTGTCTTCATTTACCTAATTCAGCTACATCTACGCTTACACTGCTGATATGAAACTTTAAATGGCTGAATGCTAAACACACACTGAATGCGTTAACATTGCTCGACGATTAGTTAGCTCGAAAGGCGATTTCATTTTACGACCTGGCTGTTCACTGTCATTCATACCACGATCGGGTGATTTCAGCTATTTGCCATTTTCAATTGCTTACTCCTACGCTCAACAATTTGCACAGTGATCCTTTGTGAGTGAATACAAATATACATCTACCAGTCTAATAAATAACTGCTGCTGTACCAAACACGAGAGAGAACTGCGCTCCAATTTCGTCGCCGCTTTAAAAAAAAGTTGCTGCCTGAGTCGCTTACATTCGTAAACAATAAACCTTATAATCTGTTCCACAGAACACTAGTTTGCCTGGGTTGATTCAATTCTATCCAGTTTACAGTAAACAGCAAATTATATTGGTATTTCACCTCGCACCCTAAAGTCTGCTCATGTCATATAGTAAATGAACCCGTAAAACAAAAATTTTGAAATTTAAAACTTCCACAAGCCTGATGACTTGTTAGTAGTCATATTGTCGCACCATTTTAATATCAGATCGTCTCGTCACTTGAAAATGGCAAACAATCGAAATCAGTTCTCGTGGTATAAGGGAGACCGAATGTATGACAGTAAATATGGGAAATAGAAGTGTCATTCAATTAATTTATGGTTAGGTTATGGCATCCGGACGAGAAGGACTTGGTTAGCGTGAGCGGACTTGGGGAAATGATGACTGAAACGGAACTGAACCTGATTTTTTCACATGACTTTCCCGCAACGACTGATTAAATTGTATGATAAAGAGCTTTGCGTTTTTACTGTTGATAACTGAGTGATACAGATCTTAATGTCCAGAATGAGATTTTCACTCTTCAACGGAGTGTGCGCTGATATGAAACTTCCCGGCAGATTAAAACTGTGTGCCCGACCGAGACTCGAACTCGGGACCTTAGCCTTTCGCGGGTAAGTGCTCTACCATCAGAGCTACCGAAGCACGAATCACGCCCGGTACTCACAGCTTTACTTCTGCCAGTATCTCGTCTACTACCTTCCAAACTTTACAGAAGCTGTCCTGCGAACCTTGCCGAACTAGCACTCCTGAAGAAAGGATATTGCGGAGACTTGGCTTAGGAGTGCTAGTTCTGCAAGGTTCGCAGGAGAGCTTCTGTAAAGTTTGGAAGGTAGGAGACGAGATACTGGCAGAAGTAAAGCTGTGAGTACCGGGCGTGAGTCGTGCTTCGGTAGCTCAGATGGTAGAGCACTTGCCCGCGAACGGCAAAGGTCCCGAGTTCGAGTCTCGGTCGGGCACACAGTTTTAATCTGCCAGGACGTTTCAGATCTTAATATGCTGACTGCTGTGTACTGACAGACAAATTTTTACTTCCAAATAGCTGAGTACTGACTGACAGATATTCACCTGCTGAATGTTAATTACTGACTGAGCCAGATCTTTAAGTGCTGACTGTTGTCTACTAATTGGCAAGTATCTCTACGTGCTGACTGCTGAATATCGACTGTGTACAATACTGTTTAAAGAGAGCGTAGGCCAGTTATCACAAAATGTTAAAATGCAAAGCTACGGCTGTTTGTGATCTTCAGTCCGAAGAATGCTTTTACGCAGCACTCCATGGTAGCCTGCCCGTTGTTAGCATCTTCATCCCTGAAGAACTACTGCAACATACATCATTTTAGACATGCATACCGTATTCGTGCCTACTTCACCATTTACGATTATTACACGCCGCACCACCCTCTAACATTAATTATTCCTTGATGCCTCATGATGTGTACTGTCAACACTGCATTCTCCTCCCGAACAGGTTATGAAGGCCCAACGACACCGACCGGCCGCCGTGTCATCCTGAGCACATAGGCGTCACTGGATGCGGATACTGAGGGACATGTAGTCAGCACACCGCTCTCCCGGCCGTATGTCAGTTTCCGAGATCGGAGCCGCTAGTTTTCAATCAAGTAGCTCCTCAGTTTGCCTCACAAGGGCTGAGTACACCCGGCTTCCCAACAGCACTCGGCAGACCAGATAGTCACCCATCCAAGTGCTAGCCCAGCCCGACAGCGCTTATCTTCGGTGATCTGACGGAAATCGGCGTTACCATACCACTGCGGCAAGGCCGTTGCCACATCAACACTGCATTGCCCGATTTAATTCGAATACATTCCATTACCTTCGGTTTACGATTGTTAGAGTTCATCTTTCGTAGTCTTTTCAAGGCAGTATATGTTCCGTTCACGTGCTTTTCCAAGTCCCTTGCCGCATCTGGTGAACAACACTTCCTCAACTACTGCTTCGCTTACATGCTCTTCGACTCTTGTAACTAAAGTCCGGTTTGTGTACAAGTTGAAAATAACCCTTCACTCCCTTTGTTGTATCTTAGCTACGTTCGCACTTTCAATGAGTGTAGTCCGGTCAACATTGTCAAAAGCAATGTCTAAATCTACAAATGATATAAACCTATGTTTGCCTATCCTTAAACTATGTTCTAAATTGTAGCGTCACTACGGCATCCCGTGTTCCTACATTTCTCCATCACCCACAGATCTTCTCCCAAAGTCGGTTTCGAACAGTTTTCCGATTCTTCTGTAAATTCAACACCAGTCAAAACCTTCCTACTTTGGAATTGAGATTACTACATTATTCTCTAAGCATACTCCTCTCGCATGTATCTAGCACATCAGGTGGAATAGTTTCGGCAAGGATCTCAATAATTCGGAGAGAATCTTCTACTTTAGCAGACTTAGTTTCGACTTATGTCTTTCAGCGCGTTTTCCAGTTTGCCTCTGACTCTTATATTTACTACCTCTTCTGTTTCTATAACAATGTCATGTAGTTTATTTCCCTTGTATAGCTGTTCTATGTGTTTCTAAGTTTTTCAGCTTCGCTCCATTGCGTAATACTGTCATGGAGTCTTTGTTCTTGATATTCATAGAAGTATTTTGTTTTTTTATTGTTTTATTTTTTTAAATTAATTTGTTATTTTACAATGGGTTCTTCAATTTGCGCATAGATGGCGCCAATTTTTCTCTAGACATCCGTACTTCTACAGCCTTACATTTGTTTTCTAGCCATTTACGCTTAGTAATTTTGCATTTTCTCCCAATATCAGTATTTAGATTTCTGTTTTCTCGTTCAACTGCGTTAGAGGCTCCGTATTCAAATTTTTTCCTTTGTGAGTTAAATTTAGCTTCTTCTGTGGCATACAATGCTTTCTATTGGGCCTTCTCTCTGTACTTGCTTGATTGTCGTTTGCCCTCACTATTTCATCTCTCAAAGCTATCCACACATCTTGTCTTGTATTTGTTTCTCCTCTCTCAGTAATAAGTTGCCTACTGCAGCCCCTCATACTTTGGATCATTAAGTTTATACATATTCCATTGCCTTAATTTCCTACATATTTGCAGTTTCATCACTTTTATTCTACAAATATTAACAAATAAATAGTGATCAGAGTCAACAGTTTTCAGTGTAAATACCTCACACTTTGAATATTCATCTTTGTCCCACCATCACATAATTAATCTGAAACCTATTTCATGATAATTTTCTCACCCATCGCTTACTTTGTTATCCCTTCATTATTTAGTCAGGGAGAAATCTAATATTTTATGTAATATCAAGTAACTAGTGGACATCCAGAGACAAAATAAAACATTTTTCCCAGTAATTTGGCTCAAATACAAGTACCTTCAATTCATTGAGATTATTGATAACTTATATAAATCCAAAGATACAGTCTCATCTTACACACAAACACTAATCAGTGATATAGGATAGCAGATGAGAATTATTTTCTCTTGGTTCAATAGATGTAATAGTGGAGAAAGAGAATGCAATGGTACATGGATTCGCACGACTGAGAAATCAGAATTCATTTTATTGAAATCAAGTTAATTATGTTCATTTTTTGATGCAATTCAGTACCCAACCATGTAACATCACAACTCACACCTGAGTTTAAATTACTAATAAAGGGTTAGTTTAGTCCAGTTCAGGATTTAATCAACAGCTACTACTGATTTATTACCGCTTATATTTATTTCACTACTTTCTCTCCCAACTGAAACCGATGTCCATGCATAATTTCTTCAGGCCTCCAAAGATCTGAAAATCACATGTTGAAAGACCAGGGCTGTACGGAGGATGCTGCAGTGTTTCCCATCCAAATTCGTCGGATTGACAGTATGGGGGCCTTTGTTATCGTGCAATAGACTGATTCCGCCCAACAGTGTTCCTTCACATTTTGACATTCTCATGCTTCACAGATTTTTCAAAGTGTCTTCAAAGTACTGTGCACTGTTTGTAGTTCTCCATTCGAGGAACTCAACGAGGAGAGGAAACATCCAGTAGTGGAAACTCAGTCATTTCCAAAAGATTAAAGGATGATGGGACTAGAAATGTTGCCATCATGGCCTTTACCCGATGGTCTTTTTGCTGCTGTAGTGATAAACGTCATTAGTGAAAAACATTTGAAATTGTTGTTCATACTGCCATGCTAAGATGAAATTCAGTGTTTCTCCTCCACTTTTTTGGATACTAATGCAGGACGTTGCGAGATCTAAACCAGACTCTTCTGGAGAATTAAATACCGTTGACTTGAGCGGCTGTGCATGCATTCCGCACAATTAAAAATGGATGATTAGTTATAATAGTCTGCTACATATATATAAGGTTTTAATCGTTTATCCCGGAAACTGATTATATGAGTTACCAAACAGTCATCTTGTCAATTCCGCTGTGATCTGTACGTAGGTTGGATGACTGTCTATTCATCGTAAGGAAATCGCTATGACTTACAGTGCCTTCCCAGTACATAGCTAGAGGCCCTGACTGCCTTACTGGCAGTGATAAAGAAAAATTTTACCTTTCTGATATGTAAAGGAAGTAATGTGCATTGAACAGACTTGGCCCATTACGTACTGAAATTATCGTATTTGTGTCTGCTGTGGAAGTCGTACTAGCTCATTTGGTATTGATCATGGCGTCCTTTCTGGTTATGGGTCCAAAAATTCGAATACATAAGTGTTATATTTTTAGCTGGATGTGTATATGTTGTGGAAGACTGTAGTTTCAATGCATTATTCGAAAATGGAAGGATGTAATACCATTCCTCGATATTATATTTAAAAAAAAAAGAAAATTAGGACTATTTAATCAACGCTGACCTTTGAGTCTACAGTTTTAAGGTGGAAATCGATTACACAAAACAGCGATAGTTGCTTCTGTTTTGTTACTGATGTAATACATGAAATGAAAGTTGCTCTGTTGGGTGAAAGAAAATCATTTCACCTGCTCCATCATTTCCCATAGAACCAAGGCTGGGAAATTATATGCCCTTACGTCCACGGACGTCTACGACTGACCTTCGAAACTGTGACTATCTAACACATACATAACATATTCACGATTTTTGTGGTCTATTACGACAAAATATTGACAATGTTAGACACTTACGAGGTTGTATTAATGGATATGGGCTACAATTATCATGAGCACTACTTCCATAGGTACCTATTTGACTGACAGTCCAGAGCTTACATCAGCAAATTTCGGAATAAATATTTGACAAAGATTCATTGTATATTTTCTAAATGCTTGTCCGAAGTCTGGGTCGCTTATAAGAGGATCAAGCGACCATGACGCCTGTATTTCTGAGACACATACTCAGTATGGTACCTTGTGCCAGTCACGAAACGGTGCTAGAGAGGATCACGTCTATCAATGTCTTACGCAAAATTGGCTCCAACTGCAAATGTCATGTCTCAAGTGTGTTTTCGGCGAAAAGGGGATCCAGAGTTCACATGAAATTAGCCTGTTGATTTAACCTACTGGCACCAAGTTTAGCATTATGTTTTTCGTTTTTGGAGGAGAAGTTTTCTATTTACAAAGGGTTGTGTTACACGCAACACATGATTCATTGCTATGGAGTGTGACCAGCAATCTATTAAAACAGATGTGTTGAACTGAATTCTTTTTTCCTTCTTTGTAGGAAAATGTGTGAGCAGTCTTCTGATACATTTGTTTTAATATACACTACACAAACGAATTTCTAATCAAAATTCGCCACTCACGACGTATATACTGTATGAAAGCTGTGAACAGGTTATAGGTCAGGCGAAAGTAAATCGGTGTTTCAGTTGAATTCTTTTTAGATACCCCCCAAATCAGAGGTAACATTAGATCATTTTATGGTCACCACGCATTTACAAAAAATAAGAGCATAAGCTTCAGTTTAGAACAACAGTTCCCCTACAGTGCTCTGCATTTCCCCTACAGTGCCTGCTCATAACCCCCTCCACAACCACTCCCCTATGCGTGTCCTGCCAATTGCACATCTACTATCTGTTTTATTGTGCACATACTCTACCCGAATCTCAGTTGGCTCATTCGGTCTACAATGCTGGGAAGAGTTTCTGATGATCTAGATGTACATTTCTACCAGTCCTTGATATTCGCATCTACACTCCTGGAAATGGAAAAAAGAACACATTGACACCGGTGTGTCAGACCCACCATACTTGCTCCGGACACTGCGAGAGGGCTGTACAAGCAATGATCACACGCACGGCACAGCGGACACACCAGGAACCGCGGTGTTGGCCGTCGAATGGCGCTAGCTGCGCAGCATTTGTGCACCGCCGCCGTCAGTGTCAGCCAGTTTGCCGTGGCATACGGAACTCCATCGCAGTCTTTAACACTGGTAGCATGCAGCGACAGCGTGGACGTGAACTGTATGTGCAGTTGACGGACTTTGAGCGAGGGCGTATAGTGGGCATGCGGGAGGCCGAGTGGACGTACCGCCGAATTGCTCAACACGTGGGGCGTGAGGTCTCCACAGTACATCGATGTTGTCGCCAGTGGTCGGCGGAAGGTGCACGTGCCCGTCGACCTGGGACCGGACCGCAGCGACGCACGGATGCACGCCAAGACCGTAGGATCCTACGCAGTGCCGTAGGGGACCGCACCGCCACTTCCCAGCAAATTAGGGACACTGTTGCTCCTGGAGTATCGGCGAGGACCATTCGCAACCGTCTCCATGAAGCTGGGCTACGGTCCCGCACACCGTTAGGCCGTCTTCCGCTCACCCCCCAACATCGTGCAGCCCGCCTCCAGTGGTGTCGCGACAGGCGTGAATGGAGGGACGAATGGAGACGTGTCGTCTTCAGCGATGAGAGTCGCTTCTGCCTTGGTGCCAATGATGGTCGTATGCGTGTTTGGCGCCGTTCAGGTGAGCGCCACAATCAGGACTGCATACGACCGAGGTACACAGGGCCAACACCCGGCATCATGGTGTGGGGAGCGATCTCCTACACTGGCCGTACACCACTGGTGATCGTCGAGGGGACACTGAATAGTGCACGGTACATCCAAACCGTCATCGAACCCATCGTTCTACCATTCCTAGACCGGCAAGGGAACTTGCTGTTCCAACAGGACAATGCACGTCCGCATATATCCCGTGTCACCCAACGTGCTCTAGAAGGTGTAAGTCAACTACCCTGGCCAGCAAGATCTCCGGATCTGTCCCCCATTGAGCATGTTTGGGACTGGATGAAGCGTCGTCTCACGCGGTCTGCACGTCCAGCACGAACGCTGGTCCAACTGAGGCGCCAGGTGGAAATGGCATGGCAAGCCGTTCCACAGGACTACATCCAGCATCTCTACGATCGTCTCCATGGGAGAATAGCAGCCTGCATTGCTGCGAAAGGTGGATATACACTGTACTAGTGCCGACATTGTGCATGCTCTGTTGCCTGTGTCTATGTGCCTGTGGTTCTGTCAGTGTGATCATGTGATGTATCTGACCCCAGGAATGTGTCAATAAAGTTTCCCCTTCCTGGGACAATGAATTCACGGTGTTCTTATTGCAATTTCCAGGAGTGTATTTCAGTGGGAGATTACCCCAGTCAGAAATGATACAGCCACAGTGTCTTTTGTGAGCCACCATGGCGGCTAGGCTTACACTGAAATTTCCCCTGCCATTGATCGTTTGAGAGTGTATGTGTCTGTGAGGGTGGGGGTGGGAAGGTGGAAAGCAGGGTTTACAGCTACACTCCACATACACTCCTGGAAATTGAAATAAGAACACCGTGAATTCATTGTCCCAGGAAGGGGAAACTTTATTGACACATTCCTGGGGTCAGATACATCACATGATCATACTGACAGAACCACAGGCACATAGACACAGGTAACAGAGCATGCACAATGTCGGCACTAGTACAGTGTATGTCCACCTTTCGCAGCAATGCAGGCTGCTACTCTCCCATGGAGACGATCGTAGAGATGCTGGATGTAGTCCTGTGGAACGGCTTGCCATGCCATTTCCACCTGGCGCCTCAGTTGGACCAGCGTTCGTGCTGGACGTGCAGACCGCGTGAGACGACGCTTCATCCAGTCCCAAACATGCTCTATGGGGGACAGATCCGGAGATCTTGCTGGCCTGGGTAGTTGACTTACACCTTCTAGAGCACGTTGGGTGGCACGGGATACATGCGGACGTGCATTGTCCTGTTGGAACAGCACGTTCCCTTGACAGTCTAGGAATGGTAGAACGATGGGTTCGATGACGGTTTGGATGTACCGTGCACTATTCAGTGTCCCCTCGACGATCACCAGTGGTGTACGGCCAGTGTAGGAGATCGCTCCCCACACTATGATGCCGGGTGTTGGCCCTGTGTGCCTCGGTCGTATGCAGTCCTGATTGTGGCGCTCACCTGCACGGCGCCAAACACGCATACGACCATCATTGGCACCAAGGCAGAAGCGACTCTCATCGCTGAAGACGACGCGTCTCCATTCGTCCCTCCATTCACGCCTGTCGCGACACCACTGGAGGCGGGCTGCACGATGTTGGGGCGTGAGCGGAAGACGGCCTAACGGTGTGCGGGACCGTAGCCCAGCTTCATGGAGACGGTTGCGAATGGTCCTCGCCGATACCCCAGGAGCAACAGTGTCCCTAATTTGCTGGGAAGTGGCGGTGCGGTCCCCTACGGCACTGCGTAGGATCCTACGGTCTTGGCATGCATCCGTGCGTCGCTGCGGTCCGGTCCCAGGTCGACGGGCACGTGCACCTTCCGCCGACCACTGGCGACAACATCGATGTACTGTGGAGACCTCACGCCCCACGTATTGAGCAATTCGGTGGTACGTCCACCCGGCTTCCCGCATGCCCACTATACGCCCTCGCTCAAAGTCCGTCAACTGCACATACGGTTCACGTACACGCTGTCGCGGCATGCTACCAGTGTTAAAGACTGCGATGGAGCTCCGTATGCCACGGCAAACTGGCTGACACTGACGGCGGCGGTGCACAAATGCTGCGCAGCTAGCGCCATGCGACGGCCAACACCGCGGTTCCTGGTGTGTCCGCTGTGCCGTGCGTGTGATCATTGCTTGTACAGCCCTCTCGCAGTGTCCGGAGCAAGTATGGTGGGTCTGACACACCGGTGTCAATGTGTTCTTTTTTCCATTTCCAGGAGTGTATTATAGTTCGAGTGGTCGGCTACCCAGCGTGTGACACAGTTTTCACTGCAGTTGTTGGCGCTATTGGTCAGCTCCATCTCTAGGTTCGTATTTTTCATATAGCTGTTCTACACACACGGTATCTTTGATTGGAAGCACAACAATTTCACTATGCCGTCATAAAACCTGGTAATGTAGTGGTGGTCTGGCAGGGGTTTGCATATTGTGGGGTAGTATTACTTACACACACAATTCTTCGGCTAGAAATCGGTAATGCTGTATCAATTTGCCGTGACATAATTTATATAACGTGATGTCATTATTTCTCCCAATGCGTTCTTTTATAGCACCATGGTGTCAGACGCACTAGAATGTAGTGGCAGCAGGATGATTAATAAACTGGGCCAATGCTGCATTCTAATTGGCTGAGAGAATCATGACATCGACGTAACATCAGAAGAAGTGGAGTGAACTTTTCGTAATAAGGTAAAATACAAGAAATATGACAAAAATCTGTAACGGTTGAAAAAATACGAAAAATTGGTGAAAAATAAGTGATTTTGGAGAAAATACGAAAAATGAGAAACATTAGGTAAATTTATAATATTATGGAAGAATAAGAGTACTTACCTATCTTCCAGGGTGTGACCTCTGCTGGTGTCTCGTATGGTGTAACATTAAATGGTTATTAACAAACAGAACTCAAGAGACATGACTTAACATAATTTTTTGTTAACTAATAGTCACATCCTCATACTCTCACCATACTGGTCAGCTGCTGAATGAACTGACACATCCAATTATAAAAGATAAAGGCGGAAAGGGCGAGGAGGGCTTGCTTGACCCACATTAGTCCAGGGAGGTGGGAGGGGTTTCTCGAGATTTTATTCTGCTCCCCTAGGTTGAGAGGGGTGGCGCCACTTTTATGTCACGTGACAAAAGTGCCTAATCTGATTTCATGTATTCGTGGTATGCACTAATCGGCTAGAACAGTATGACAGCCGATCTGCCTATCGACATAAGCCCGTCCAAGAAACAGCAGCGTCACTTGGCGAGGAATGACTGCTAGTCAGACGCACACATCGTTAATGTAGCATGACTGAACATGCTGTCCGTATTTAGAATTGGGAAGGTGCACGGTCTATCTCAGTCTAAATGCGGGCAGATTGTAATGGCCAGGAGACTCGGCACGAGCGTTTCGGAAACTGCATGACTTGTCGAGTGTTCGAGGCGTTCTGTGATGAGTATTTCAACATGTGACGAAACCATGATGAAATCACATCCAGACGTCGCGGGGTTGGGCGGCCACCCCTCATTACAGACGTAAGACGTCGTAGGCTGGGCAGACTGGTAAAACGAGACAGCCGTCGACCTGTGGCCGAACCAACATAAGACGTCAATGCTGGGCCGAGTACAAGTGTGACTGAACACACAGTGTGATGAATATTCCAAATGATGGGCTTTCACAGCCGACGACCATGCATGCGCCAATGTTAACACCACAACTTCAGCACCTGGCATGTGACCATGGGCACTGGGCGTTGGCGAAGTGGCAGAGCGTCGCAAGGTCTGCTGAAGCTCGATACCTCCTTCATCATGTCGATGAATCCTTTGTACTAGGGGAACAGCTCCTGGACACTTATACTGTAGCATGGAGACAAGCTGGCAGCAGCTCCAGTAGGCTCTGGGAAACATTCGTGTGGGCATTCACGGGTCCGGTGGAGCTTGTGCAAGTCGCCAAGACGGCCAACGAGTATCGCACGCTGGTTGCAGACCACGTACACTCCTTCATGACGAACATGTTTCCCGAAGGCAGTGGCATTTTTCAATAAGTTAATGCACCATATCACAAGGCTAGGAGTGTGATTGAGTATTTTGACTAACAATGCGACTAGATACAGTTGATGTGATGGTCCATCAACTAACCAGATCTGAGCCTGATTGAACACATCTGGGATCTGATTGAATGTGGCACTAGAGCTCATCAGCCCCCTCCTCCGAATAAACAGGAATTATGTGACTTGCATGTGTACATACGGTGCCAACACCCTTCAGTTACCTACCAAGGCCTCATTACTTCCGGGCCATGATGCTTTCCCGTGTCAAAGATGGACCTACTGGCTGTTAGGTAAGTGGTCATAATGATCTGGCTGATCGAGATTGTGGTTACAGGATTTACGCTGAAAATCATTAACAGAAAGGCGCTTTTCGTAGCGACGGAATCTTCTCACGAAATTCCAATCACCAGCTATCTCCTCCGAATGCGAAAATATTTTGTTGACACCGACCTACATTGGGAGTAACGGCCAATCACCAGCTTTCTCCTCCGAATGCGAAAATATTTTGTTGACACCGACCTACATTGGGAGTAACGATCACCACGATAAAATAAGGAAAATCAAAGCTCGTACGGAAAGATATAGGTGCTCATTCTTTCCGCGCGATATACGAGATTGGAATAATAGAGAATTGTGAACGTGGTTCGATGGACTCTCTGCCAGGCATTGAAATGTGATTTGCAGAGTATCCATGTAGATGTAGAAGTATATGTAGTTGTACACAGGGAATAGAGTGTATAAAGGTACCTATTACATATATATAGGACGTGGACCTATCTACTCTTCTACATTTCCGCTTCTTCCGATTCTTGATAGTACCAGGGACTTTTCCTCGGTGGAAAATTTGGAACGAGATGTACTCAGCTTCAGCGGGCCACCTGAAAGAGCTACTTGAATGGGAAAGAAGTACCGACTCCAATATCAGGAAAACGGACAATGGCAGAGAGAGTGGTTTGCCGGCCAACGACTTCCAGTATAAGAAGTCACCCTCAATCTGCCACCAGCCTTGTCGAAGAAGGCATAGGACCGGATAGAGGTTCAGGGCACTCTTGTTCTAGGGGTGCGAAATTGCCCCTAGTGGCGGGTTAGCAATTATCAACGGCATGAGGATGCAGAAGCAATGGAAACCACTGCACTGTAGACACGTAGTATGTATCCACAGAACATGTGCCTGTAATTGAAAAAGTGTCATGGTGATCTCTCCATTGGCAAAAGATTCCCGAGTAGTTCCCCATTCGGGTCTCCGCGAGGGGGCTGCCAAGATAGAGGTGACCATGAAAAACTGATTGAATAATCGACGAAAACGAAAGCTTAAAGTTCTACGAGTTGGGGCGTGGAACATCAGAAGCTTGAGCGTGAACCAGAAAATCAGAAAAGGGAATCCCAAAGGATCAGTCTGGATATAGTAGGGCTCAGAGAAGTGGAGTGGAAAGAAGACAAGAATTTCTGGTCAGATGAGTATACGGTAATATCAACAGCAGGAGAAAATGGTATAACGCGAGCAGGAATCGTTATGAATAGGAAGGTAGGGCAGGGAGTGTGTTACTGTGAACAGTTCGGTTATCAGAACCGACAGCAACCGACCACGGACAACGATAGTTCAGGTACACACGCCAACATCGCAAGCTGAAAATGAAGAGATATAGAAAGTATGGCAGGAAATTGAAGTATTTAAAGGGAGATGAAAATCTAATAATCATGGGGTCTGGAATGCAGTTGTAGGGGAAGGAGTAGGGGGAAAGGTTACAGGAGAATATGGACTTGGGACGAACAATGGAGAGGAGGAAGACTAATAGAGTTTTAGCTAGTAATAGCGAATGCTCTGTTCAAGAATCATGAGGAGGAGGTATACTTGGAAAAGGCCAGGTGATACGGTAGGACTTCAGTTAGATTATGTCATGGTAGGAAGAGATGCGGAAATCAGATACCGAATTTTAAAGCGTACTCAGGAGCAGATGTAGACTCAGATCGAAATATGGCAGTGATAAAAAGTAGGCTGACGTTTAAGACATGCCAGGAAGAAGCAATACACAAAGAAGTGGGATACGGAAGTACTAAGGAACGACGAGATTCGCTTGAAGTTCTCTCAGGCTATAGAAAGAGCAATAAGGAATAGCTCAATAGGCGGTACAGTTGAAGAGGAATGGACATCTTGAAAAAGGGGGATCACAGAAGTTGAAAAGAAATACGTAAGTACAAAGAAGGTGACTGCGAAAACATCATGGGTAACAGAAGAAATACTTCAGTTGATCGATGGAAGGAGGAAATACAGAAATCATTCGGGAAATTCAAGAATACAGAAACACAAGTCTCCGAGGAATGAAGTAAATGGGAAGTTCTGGGAAGTTAAGACTAAATGACTGCATGAAAAAAATGTAAAAAAAAATAGAAAACGGAATGATTCTCGGAAGAATAAACTCTGCATACAGGAGCGCAGTGGTTAGACACTGGCCTCGCATTCGGGAGGACGACGGTACAATCCCGCGTCTGGCCATCCTGATTTAGGTTTTCCGTGATTTCCCTAAATCGCTCCAAGTAAATGCCGGGATGGTTCCTTTCAAAGGACACGGCCGACTTCCTTCCCTGTCCGTCCCTAATCCGATGAGACCGACGACCTCGCTGTCTGGTCTCCTTACCCAAACAACCCAACCCAACTCAGCATACAGGAAAGTTAAAACAACCTTCGGTGACATTAAAAACAATGGTGGAAACATTAAGAGTGCAACGGGAATACCGCTGTTAAGTGCAGAGGAGAGAGCTGATAGGTGGAAAGAATACATTGAAAGTCTTTACGAGGGGTAAGCTTTGTCTGATGTGATACGAGAAGTAGGAGTCGATTTAGAAGAGGTAGGGGATCCAGTATTAGAATCTGAATTTAAGAGAGCTGTGGATAACTTAAGATAAAATAAGGCAGAAGTGACAGACAACATTCCATCAGAATTTCTAAAATCAGTGGGACGAAATAGCAAGAAAAGGACAATTCACTTTGGTTTGTAGAATGTATGAGTCTGGCGATTTCGGAAAATCTCATCCTCACAATTCCGAAGACGGCAGGAACTGACAAGTGCGGGAATTATCGCACAATCAGCTTAACAGCTCATGCATCCAAGTTGCTGAAGAGAATAATATACAGAAGAATAGCAAAGAAAACTGAGATTGTGGTAGATGACGATTAGTTTGGCTTTAGAAAAGATAAAGACACGAGAGAAGCCATTCTGACGATGCAGTTGATAATGGATGCAATATTATAGAAAACTCAAAACACGTTCATAGGGACTGTCGACCTGGAAAAAGCGTTCGACAATGTTAAATGGTGCATTATGTTCGAAATTCTGAGAAAAATAGGAGCAAGGTACAAGAAGAGACGGGTAATATACAATATGTACAGGCTCCAAGAGGGAATAATAACAAATGGCTCTGAGCACTATGGACTTAACATCGGTGGTCATCAGTCCCCTAGAACTTAGAACTACTTAAACCTAACCACCGTAAGGACATCACACACATCCATGCCCGAGGCAGGATTCGAACCTGCGACCGTAGCAGTCGCGTGGTGGAATAATAACAGTGGACGACCAAGAGCGAGTTGCACGGGTTAAAAAAAGGGTGTGAGACTGGGATGTAGTCTTTTACCCCTACTGGAAAATCTGTATGTCAAAGAAGCAATGATGGATATAAAAGTAAGGTTCACGATTGGCATTAAAATTCAAGGTTAATGTATATCATTGATAGGATTCGTTGATGACATCTCTATCCAGAGTGAAAGTGCAGAAGAATTACATGATATGCTGAATGGAAAGAACGATCTATTGAGTACAGAATATGAATTGAGAGTAAATCAAGACGAAAGTAATGAAAAGTAGCCGAAATGAGAACCGCAGGAAACTTAACATCAAGATTTACGGTCACGAAGTAGATGATGTTAAGGAATTCTGCTACGTAGGCAGTAAAACAGCCACTAACGGAGGACATCAAAAGCACACTAGCAGTGGCAAAAAGGGCATTCTTGCCCAGGAGAAGTCTGCTAGCAACAAACATAGGCCTTAAATTGAGGAAGAATTTTCATAAGAATTTACGTCTTGATTACAACATGGACTGTGGGAAAACGGGAACAGAAAATAATCGAGGCATTTGAGATGTGGTGAATGAGGTGGTTCTACACAGAATCGGAGAGGAAAGAATACGTGGAAAACACTAATAAAAGAAGGGACAGGATGATAGGACGTCTGTTAAGACACGAGGGAATGACTTCCATGGTACTAGAGGGTAGTGTAAGGACAGAAAGAGGAAGTAAGTAATTAGGAATACATCCAGCAAATAATTGAGGACGTAGGTTGCAAGTGCTACTCTGAGATGAAGAGGTTGGCACAGGAGAGGAGTTCGTGGCGGGTAGCATCGAACGGATCGGAAGACTAATGACCCAGAAAAATGCCTCTTCATACCGCAGTCAAATGACACCAAACGGCAAAGTATAACTAGCTGACTTGTCAGTTTCACATGGTTGCGTGAGCCTTGGGTTGTAACCTTCAATTTAGAAAAAAAATTCATGTTGTACCTCTAATAATATGTGAATTTCAGACCAAAGAATACCCACTTGTAGTCAGAGAGGTCAGTGAGAATGGGAGACGTGTGTCAAATCTCACATCTACCTCAACTTGCATTTTAGTGCAATTTTTATTGGTAGAAGAATTGGAACTGAAAGATGTATTTGTTAAATCGAGTAACCAATGAAAGAAGTACGAGTAATTGTGATTTACGTAGTGTAACTCAGTACCAAGTTAACATACTGCAACGTAAGTGTTAAGCTACCTTGCGATAAAAATGTGTGTGAAATCTTATGGGACTTAACTGCCAAGGTCATCAGTCCCTAAGCTTACACACTACTTAACCTAACTTACCCTAAGGACAAACACACACACCCATGCCTGAGAGGGGACTCGAACCTCTGCCGGGACCATGGGATACGAGGATGTAATAGTGTCAGTACCAAATATTGAGAGCGAGTATTTTCTTTTGCAAGATTCTATTTTTGAAACTGCTGCAGAGGTAGGAGTTGTAGCATTTTAGATTCTGGGCAAGAAAGAGAAACTCCATCCGCAAGTTTTTCAATTCTACCTTCCGCCCAACACTGGAAAAATCATCTTATGACACAGGTTTTCAGTTTTTAAAACAAAGAAATTTTGTGTCTGGAGAACGTTTAGGTACAGTTGAATACTATATTTTCGCCTACCGGAATTATGGTGACAAATAACATTATTGAACAACGCAAGGGAAGCCAGAACAAAATAAAAATAGAGAGCAGTACAACAATACAACAAAGAAGGCGATCATCGGGGATCATAGGATGCCTGGTCTTGTCGTCTTCAGAATAAAACTGCCACACTCACAAATTACTGAATATAAGCAATAGGTACATGGGACTGCAAAAAGCAGTTACCATTCGTGAAATAAAAGATTAGTGAGGTTTTATAATATACTTCAATGGTAGGGTAGAGGCGGCGTCAGAACAATTTTGATATCAAACTGACAAGCTACTTAATTAAATTGATCAATTAATCACCCCCGCTCCTACCATGCTCACCCCCGACCCCGGATGACGTCACGTGTTTTTCTCAGCTTGCACCTGGCCCCAGCAGTGTATATAGCCGGATATCACATGACTGGAAGTGCAGTCATCTTGGATCCTTAGAGTAAAACATAAGGCTTGTCAGCCGCAACTGATCAGTCTTCCGCAGTAGTAGAATGTGTCAACATGGATTCCTTCACGGTGTTAAGCATCCTCAGCTGTTAGAGACGAACGGACAAACGCTTCGGTTTGTAGTTGTTACAGCAGAACCTGGATAATCTGGCTACTGACATTGGCAATATAAATTACACAGAAAATGGTAAACTACTTAGTGATACGAATGCAATTGGGCTTATACCAATTACACAACCGTTCTACGATAACGTTATGGTGACTAAAACTGTGATCAAGCGGACGTCAAGAAAAATTCCAAAGAGGACGGTCTGTAATGTTAGAGTAGGAGATTGTGGCTCGTTTAAATATTATCTACGTAGTAATTTCTCCAATTTCCTCACTGCAAGACATGGTGTTAAGGCGAAGCTGCCTTTTCTCCTACATGGGGAAGATATTGTGATAGCAAGAGAGATACGGCAAAAAGTCGGCAAGGAAGCATGTAAACTATTTCGAAGAAATATAAAAATCCTGTGGTTATACCGTATAAAGTGGAATTATCTGACGTTAAAATGGATGTTCTAATGGAAGAGATGCCTGGAATACTGCAGCAGAGACCTGAAGACAACTATTACCTCTTGTATTTGGGCATAACGCAAGACTTCAACGGAATTTAAAAAAAAATGGAGATGACCGACTACTTAATATCAACACAGGACTTCAGCATGGAAGGAGATCACCAGGAAAACAGCAATGTGATTGTGGACAACAATAAGACAATTGGAATAGACTGTCTAACGTGATTAAGCTCCAACTGTGAAGATGTAGAACAAATTTATATGTCACATCACAAGTCTAGGAGCGAACACAGGTATTAGTAACCACATTATAGATTTTATAAAGTGTCCAGACATGCGAATACGAGACACTTTTAGGTCTTCCTTGGCTAAGCAGCATGGCATTACCAGTTTCGAGGCTACAGTATACAATTACAGAATAGATGGTGTTTTCGACCCTGTGCACGAGTATTTACGTGTATTAGACACCAATATACAGTATTTAAAATGTGCTCCACGTTACTCTGTGTCACTTGCATCCATGTGGCGTCAATTAAATGATAACGTACAGAATAACTATTGTGTTGTGTTTAATAAAATCCTGCAGTTCGTGTACTGGGATAATAAGAGTATCCGAAAATTGACAGGTGTGCATGTAAGTCTTCCAGATACTCCAGACAGAAAAGCTTATCAGCTATGATCTGTCTGCACACTGTTTTAATTGTCTACCTATAAACTACGCGAAGATTCTTGACTGCAATAAACACAACGTAATTATTATAGATAAGTGTATTGTTAAAGCAGGAGAAACTTATTTTTCTGAGGCTAGAACAGTGTTCTCCACAATACTGTCCGGTATAGATATTGCAGAATTGGGATTGGCTGATACGAGCAACGTTATTTCATAAGTTCTAAGGAAAAGAGTAAATGTATCACAAAGACTTGAACCATTCCCCATTAAAGAAATCACACCTTTAAGTACAGTTAATGTGATATGTGCTCGAAAAAGAAAACTGGAAATCGAAGACATCGAAGTAAAGAAAAGAAAACTAGAGGATACAGAGAGGACAACTGCTATAAAGGACGAATATAAGCTGCAGATGAAAAAGGAGGAGACTATTGCGGATGTGCTGGCCAGTTTTACATATGGCTTTAACAAAGTGTATGAAGAAATCTGGGTACGACTGGGGAGTACAAGACAATAGCATTTACTGCAAAGAGCAGTAATAAGTGGCCGTATGTTGGAGTACTGGCCGAAAACGATGGACTGGAGCATGTTTACCATGTTAAAGGGCACACGAAAAATCTGTTTATCAAACTAAATTCCTACTTGGATCTGCTTACAAAAGAGGGATACATCGTATCAAAATGAGGTGGGCTTGTTGTCATACACTTAGCAACAGAAGAACCGTTTTCGGAGTTTAAATCCAACGGAATAACTGCCTTTAGCGGCAGTTCGTTTCCAAAAGTTGTAAACTAAAAGTTCCATATCAAGATTCTGCAAGGATGTGCAGCAGAAGATCTGGCAGCCGACACCCAGGAGGATGTGGAATGTTATAACATCTTTGTCGTGCAGGAAACAAGAAGAAAAGGAAAATCCCCGAATACTCTCGTCTAGAACAACTGCCGGAAAGAACAGAACTGATTGTTAAATCCATAAAAGAGGTAGTTTACAGCATTAAAAAAAAGTACGAGGGTAATCCCAAAAGAAAGGTCTCCTGTTTTTTTTATAAGTACTTAGACCTGTTTATTTCTTCAATAGTTTACAGCAGTTTACAGCTTGAACAATTAGCTATTTTTCGACATAATCACCATTTCTGTCGATTCATTTTTGGGAACAGGTGACAGTCACTGGGCGCCAAGTCAGGACTATAGGATGGGTGGGTGATTATGTTCCACTGAAACTGTTGCAGGAGAGCAACGGTTTGCCGAGCGATGTGTGGGCGAGCGTTGTCATGGAGAATGTGAACGCCCTTGCTCAACAATCCTCTTCTCCGGTTCTGAATTGCCCGTTTGAGTTTTTTCAAGGTCTCATAGTACCTGTCAGCGTTAATTGTGGTCCCAGTGGTCACATGAGGTCAACCAACAATACCCCTTTCCGATCCCAAAAAACAGTTGTCATGACATTACCGGCACACTGCGTTTGTTGGAATTTCCGCGGCTTTGGCGAAGAAGGATGCCGCCACTGGCTTGATTGTTGTTTGGTTTTCAGATGTAAAGCGGTATGACCATGTTCCATCAGCCATGACGATTGAGTCCGGGAAGTTGTCCTGCCCGCACCTCGTGGTCGTGCGGTAGCGTTCTCGCTTCCCACGCCCGGGTTCCCGGGTTCGATTCCCGGCGGGGTCAGGGATTTTCTCTGCCTCGTGATGGCTGGGTGTTGTGTGATGTCCTTAGGTTAGTTAGGTTTAAGTAGTTCTAAGTTCTAGGGGACTGATGACCATAGATGTTAAGTCCCATAGTGCGCAGAGCCATTTTCAAGTTGTCCTGTTCGGCTGCAAGGCGGTGAAGAAATGCGCGGGAAGCATCAATTAGTTGCCGCATGTGGTCCTCAGTCAGCATGTGTGGCACCCATCTTGCGCACACCTACCAGTAGTTCAATGTTTCCGTTAAAATTGTGTGAGCGGTGCTTCGGGATACCTCAGGAATCAACGTGCAGAGATCATTCAGGGTGATCCGCATATCTCCACGCATGCTTTGCTCAACCTTCAACCCTCTCTCCTCAGAAATTGACGGTCTTCCGCTCCCTTGTTCGTCGTGAATTTCGGTCCGACAAGCTGCAAACTCTCTACACCACTTACGAACATTTTTGACATCCATTCACGACTCACCATACACTTCCGTCAATTGGCGATGGATTTCAGTCGGCGCTGTGCCCTTTACCTTCAAAACCCGTATAACTGCGCGCAACTCGCACTTGGCGGTAACATCCAACGGGAGATCCATTATCAGCGGCTGCCAAGCCAAGACTGAACGCCCCAGCGCGGCGTGTGCATGTTTACACACAGCGCGTGAAGCACTCTTCATCAGTGTGTGACCAACTGCCACACAAACAGAGTTCTGTATTTATAAAAAAGTAGGAGACCTTACTTTTGGGGAGTTCGTAAACGTACCTTCTCTGTATTTGTCAAATTACTGGCTGTAGAGAGAAATAGATGATTCAGATGTGGATTCAAGCTATAATTTAAAATTAAACTGGGCATTATTAAAATTACACCTAACAAAAGTAAGGAGAGAGTTGTTTTCTGTACGTAAATGTAAATGCAAACGTTAAAAAAGATTTGGTACTAGAATATTTGCTTCTCTTATTCGTTAACCTACCAAAAGTCCTAAGACATTTCCTATATACTATGATCCATCTGTATACATGTCGGCTGTGGAAAGTGGGTAATCGGATGACCTTAAAAAGTAGTTGAAACTAGGTAGTTGAGAGTATAGTGACCTCCTTTTTGTACTTATGTGAATGGACCCCGAGGTACGCGAATCTGCTTAGGACCGCAGTACCTGTATGATGTCGAGTCTTCCTGATTTTCCCAGTAAAAAACACCACCGCAACTGTTCGTATTGTCTTTTATTCAACGTCATATTGCAGAAGCAGTCTACGTTTAGCGCTGACCTTACAGATCGCACACGATCGGCGGAGGAATGACAACATGTTTCCATTTCCACCGAGTGGTCAAAACATAGCATTAACTCAGCTCACTCTGTTTCTACACGGGTTGCAGAATGTGCTAGATATAGCTCTCTCCAGTTTCCGGGTGAAATTGATCTCGCTAACAGCTGCGGTGTGTATTACAGGACATCATTCCATATCAACGGTGTCTTTCCAATCCCGATTTTCCACTGGGTACGCTAATGATTTCCCCATAATGGCTGACTGACACCTGTCGGCTGAGATGGAGGGAGCCTTGGCAGAACACCGGATTTATGCTACTTGTTGCTGTGGAGCATGGGACTAAATGTAGATGTCATCAACTCCATACAGTAGTTTGGCAGCGTAAATCAATGCTACAGACTGGTGCTATGTCCATATGCTGCCATGCCCCCTCATGTTTTAAGCAGTAAGATGAAAGTACTCCTTTTTATTTGTTCTACCCCACGCTTGTGAACAGCACCTTCCGGCGACGGTCAACATCGGAACAGTAGTCATGTACATGACTGCCAAATGAAGGAACAATGCTTTTAGAAATGGAACACCAGGACGTCCGCTACCCTGCCTATGGAGAAGATGAGATTAAAAATATATGGCATTTCAGTCTTTGATCGCTATTCTTTATTTTCAGTGAACCGTTTCAGGCTAGCTGCCCATCTTGAGATCACGTATTGCAGTTACAGAGTAAACTGTCAGTGCAGATCTATTGGATCGCTGTCATAATGAGGGAGGGAGCTGCAGGGAGGGAGCGCCTCATTTTCGGCAGTTCGTGGACGCCTATCGAAGACAATGCACTTTCAACTACTGCCCCCTTTCCAAGTCTTTTAGGACGATGGTTTTCCCCCCGTACATGTGCTCTATTATGTCCCGTTCATTACAAGCGCTGCTTTTTTCACGACAATTTCGAAGTGTAATTAGAACTGTGACGCATTTTGCTCCATCTGTTATGAAAGTGTGTATTGGCTTTGGTTTTTTGAGCAGGCGTCTGTAGCAAGCTCTGACATCAAAGAGCAATAGATACTCTATGCTTACAGGTATTACACTTTTTAAACTCCTCTTTGTCCAAACCCAGCATCTTGCAGATGAACATATTCCCTGCCAAAAAGAATAAAGGTAATACCTTACACCCCTGCTTTTTTTTCCACCAGCTTGTAGGTGTAGGATAGGATCTGAGTGTGTCTGTCGCTAGTTTCGAGTGGTATTGTAATATTTTTTTCCAGCAGGATAACACGAGTTGTACGGTATCGTCAGTTTATTAGTTATATTGAGATATTAGACCATCCTCGTGTAGCGCTATGCATATAGTTGTATAATTAGGCCCGATCATTGTGAATAATTATGTAATTAGGGTCGATATTTGAGTAAGTTTCCCGACCAAATGAATGAAGTACACAAACCTAACCTTCCTCTCCTGCATCTGGACAGCTTCCATGTGTTGGGGAGTGCACTTGGGCTTTCCATCCAGTAGAATCAGGGTTCGAGTCTTGGCACTGTCAATTTTAATTTCCCGCCAATTCCAAGCGCCTCCGGCGGTATAGTTGTGTTGGAGTGAGGGGGGGGGGGGGGGGGGTGCACCTGTCCTCTCAACCCAGGAGGACGAAGGATTGAGTCCCAGAAAGGGCATCGCCAATTTTAATTTCCCGACAATTCCAAATGACTCTGGTGGTATAATTGTTTTAGGGGGGTGCACTGGAGCTCTCTGCCCAGGAGGTCCATAGTTTGAGTCCCGGAAAGGGCACCACCAGTTTTAATTTCCCGCCAATCCCCAGGAGGAGTGGGATGTCAGCACAGCCCTGGGCCAAAGAAAATTCCCACAAAAATTCGAAATTCCAGCCAAAAGGGTATGTTGGGAAGGGGAATGGTGGGGATGGGGGAGTGGGCTGTGGCACATGTACAGACTGAGTAAAACACGTGACATCATCCAGGGGTGGCGTGGGTAGAGCTGGGTAGGGTGTGGGAGCGTGCATGGGCGGAGGTGGGTGTGATTAATTGATCAATTTAATAAATTTGCATATCAATTTCATATCAAATGTGCCCTCATAACCCCATCTCTCTATTACTCACTTTAACGTAAATAACGAGCAGTATTCGCCAAACAAATGCATTACGAGCGACAATTTGACCTCGGGAAGCTAAATACTAAGAAGAAGAAGGAGAGGAAAATAAAAAGAAGAAAAGTAACACATAACGCACCATAAAGCAATTATCTGAATAGGACAGAAAAAGGTACATGTGCAGTACGTGTACAGTTAAACAGATGATTAAAATTTCCAAAAAGGTGGTTGCTTTATTCAAGTGAAATAGCTTCAAAACACGGCAGGTGAACAACACGATGGTTCACATGTGACCTTTATGCAAGCAGTTACTGAGCTTTACATTGATGGACAGAGTTGTTGGATGTCCTCCTGAGGGATGTCATGCCAAATTGACAAATTCTGTCCAATTTGGGCATTATGTAGTCCAAATTCCGACCAAGTTGGAGGGCCCTGACGATTATACTCCAAATGTTCTCAAGTCTGGAGATATTCGGCAACTTGGTTGCCAGGGTGGGGTTTGACAAGCACATAGACAAGCAGTTCAAACAATCGCCGAATGCGGTCGGGCATTATCTTACTGAAATGTGTGCACAGGATGTCTTGCCATGAAGATCAACAAAACAGGGCGGAGAATATCGTTGACGTACCTCTGTGGTGCAAGTGTGCTGTGGAAGACAACCTAGTACTGTTATGAAAAGAAATGTCAGTCCAGACCATCACTCCTGGGTGTTGGGCCGAATACCAGGGCACAGCCAGACTGATATCCCACAATTGTCCGTCTTCGGCTTGAATCTCATTGACTGAAGTAGAATTATCTTCATTGTTGAGTCCGAACTGAGCCCCAAAAATCAACGAAGATGTGTCTGGAGACTCCCTGGACAGTGGTGGGATTCCTAAAAGACTGTCAGCTGCCGCACTGCTCGACAACCAGGAGTGATGATCTGGGGACCGACTCCTTTTCGTAACAGGACGCCTTTGGTTGTCATCCGCGGCGAGCCTCATAGCACAGCACTACGTCGACGATGCTCAACGACTTAATTTGTTGCCCTTCATAACAAGACATTCTGGGCTTCACTTCAGGAAGATGAAGTTCAACAACAAACGGTGGGACTTTCTACTGCTTGTGTTCGTGCTTTTCAAACCTTCCCGTGGACAGCATGGCAGCCGGATCTCTCCCCAACTGAAACATCTGGGCGTTATGTGCAGGGCTTTCCTAGCATTTTGGGATTTGGACGATGTAACGTGCCAACTGGACAGAGTTTGGTATGATATTCCTTTGGAGGACATCGAACTCCTCTGTCAGTCATTGCCAAGCCATTTAAGGTTGGCCAACGCCTAAATAACCTCCTGAGTTTATAAAGCTCTTTCTTTTAAATAAATTTCTCAGTTTCTCTGAAAGTATTATCATTTGATACACATAGATCACATCTACAGATTTCCGTACCACTCGAATAATTCGTTCGTTGTACGCCACTTTTCTTTTTTCTTAGAGTGTATTTTGTGACTTCCAGTTAATATAACAGTGAGTCTCATTAGTTGTTTTGTTGGTTAAGTTTACTGTTAGTAACCATAGATGTTTGGATGTAGTATAATAAATGTAAGAAGAATTTTCTTAAACCAGATAACCTACTTTGTAAAAAAGTTGTTTCTCTTAACCTGTAACTCTTCAGTTTTAAGCATTTTAGTAGCAAGTAACACAGAACCTGTGTCACTGAATTGCTTTTACTGCCAATGCTGTGAGGAGCTAAACTCAGTAAGCAACGAATATTGAACTTTGTGGGAGTTGTATGGAAGCTGACAAAATCTGCCAGTTTCAGAAACTAATAGCGTCTGAAATATGTACGACTGTATACACCTATGTAACATGCATATTCTTTCAAGTAGTTCAAGTCTTGTTGTAACAGTGTTGCATCAGAAAAGATTATCCGACGCCACTGTGTGTCAGACAAATGCGCTTTAAGTCACCCCTCTACGTAGAAGTAAGGGTCTTTCCGGAAGCACATAGTTAGAAGGGGAAGTGCATTGATTGATTTGGGAATGAAAGAATTGTATACAGTGGCAATTTAATCAAAGTGCTCAGAAATACGTTTTTAGGACTTAACAGGAGTTTTGTTCTAGCACTACACGAAACGCAGATTTATTGCATGATTTTTTGGTGTATCTAACTCATTAGTCGTTTGGTAACATACCAGTCCCAAACTAGTTTCGTGACGAAATAAGAGCTTGCTCAGTTCTCTTGGAAAAGAGTGTTTGCAGCACGTAGGAAGCGGACCAGGTGCTTTGAACTGGAAAGCACTCTTAACTGGTACGAAGGAATGAAACAAGTAGAGCCATCGTAATGGCTGGACTAACCTCATATCAGAATGACACTATAATGTCCTAAGTATTATACAGATTTCTTTGTGCCTTTGTATGAAAACATCCCTAAAGAGTAGCGAACAGACCACTTGCGGTGGCTGGAATCATGTGGCTTCGTGTTAACACTGCACATTCAGTTAAAAAATTAGCTAATGCATTTGCTAGTTGTTCTAGCGAGGAAAGGTTTCCACTTACACTAAAGTGAAAGACTCTGTTGAAGCATTTCTTTTCGTCCACACGGTTGATGCCATGCTTTCATGTGTGACTCTCGACAAATTAAACAGTCACTTTTGTGTTGGCATAGAGGATGTTTCGAGTTTTGATGTCTCCGCATGTTCACACGTTTTGTAATTTGGTTAGGTAATTAGAAAAGATACTGTAGTCTGACTCGAAAACAGAGTGAATGAAACAAGTGGGTTAACGTAGGTAGGCAAAAGCACCACCCACTAACATTGATGCCATTGATCAAGATAGTTAGCACATCGTCAGCGGCAGACTTTGAGATGGTACTATATAACCTTTTAAAATTTTTTCTGTGTAGTTGATAGGGCAGTGTAAGCAATGTATAACCTTGTAAGTTAACGACAGTTTTTTATACCCATATAACTTAACCGGTTGCCTAGCGTGTCATCACGTGACCATGTATAGGACGATCAAAAAGTTTCCTTTTGTGGGCGTTGCTCTCTCGGGCACTATGGGATGCTAAATGCTCATTAATAATTGTTCATATGGGCGAAAATCTTGTCTCGGAAGTGTTGTAGCTGGTTGCCTATCTGCCGCGCCAGATGCGGGTATATAAACAGCGCCATGTAGACAACATCTCAATGTGGAAATGTTGATCATCCATATACACGTCGATGTTGTTGCTGCAGATTTCAGTTCCTATGTGGTTCGATGCAACTCTCCACCCTAGTCTATCCTACAAGACTGGTCGTAATTGTACAGCTACTGTAACCTATATCCATTTGAACTGCTTGGCAACCCTCTAAAACTCACGATTCCTGGATGTGTTACTGTAAGTCCTATAAAAAGATACGTTCTTTTAGTCAAGCTGTACTGTACATTTCTTTGTTCTCCAATATGGTTCAATAGATCTTAATTACTTAATATTCAGATTTCTTCTATTACACTACATTAAACTAACTTCTATCCTTTTCCTGTGTGAAATGCTTATGAACCATTATTCACTTCAGACTCCACTCTAGACAAATACCTATAGAAAAGAATTCTTATAAATTTAAATTTATAATACCTTTTCACAAAGTCGTCCTTTTCAGTAGATATGAATCTCTTGCTATAACCAGCCTGCATTTAGAACTCGTCAACTTTGGTCATCATCAGCTGTTCTACTCTCCAAACAGCAAAACTGACCTACCACTATGTTTAGTGTCCCGTTTCCTAAGCTAATCCTCTCAGCTACGTCTGATTTAATTCTGCTAGATTTCATTACTCTTGCTTTCCTTTTGTTCATGTCCATCTTGTAACTTCTTTCCAAGACACAATCCATTTTTTTCAATTGCTCTTTCAAGTACCTTGCCGTCTCTGATAGAGATAAAGTGTCAAAGGCAAAACCTTAAGATTTTGTTTCATTTCCCTGCTCTTTAATTACTCTCCCCTATTGTTCCTTTGCTGCCGTTATTGGTTGCTCAAAGAACTCACTGAATAACGTCGTGGACAGGCTACACGCCTGTTGAACTCTCTCGTCAACTACTGCTTTCGTTCCTTGTCCTTCGATTCTAATAACAGCAGTCTGTTTTTCGTACAGATCTTAATAACCGTTCACTCCCTGTACTTTTTCATCACATCTTGATGACTTGAAAGTGTGTGTTTCAGTCAATATTGTCAAAAACTGTCACTAAATCTATACATCCAATAATTGTAAATTTACGTTTCTTTACCCTAACGCCTAAGGTAAGTGGTAAGATCTGTATTGCTTCGCATATTCTTAAATTTCTCGGGAACCTAAACGGATCCTCTCCAAAATCGGCTATAAATAAATAGTGTCAGAATTTGGAAATACTGACTTATTAAACTGAGAGTTCAGCATGTTTCACATTTGTCGTATCTACCTTATTTGGAATTATTTCCTTCAAGAATTCTGAGGGTATCTGTTCTGTCTCATATATCTTCCACATCATGTGGAATACCTTCCACGTTTGGGGTCCCACAACCGTATTGATATATGTAATGAGATAATCATTTAATTTTACGTGTAGTGCGCTTGTCGTTAAATATACATCAATTATACTTAATAGTGAGTGATTAAAACAGGATGATATCCTAATATGTAGGAAAAATCCTGAAAAGTTTGTATAAAGTCATCCTTACATTGTCCTTGTCTTCCTCTTTTTCCCATTACAAAGAATATTAGCTGTCGAAGTTCACAATTCCTGCAACCTACATTGACTATCAACATCTGTCCTACCAGTGTACCATTCGACGCAAGAATTTACGCTGCTTATGACATTATTCTTTTCGCAACTACTGTCCTGCAAAGCATTCCCCTCTTTGTACAACTAGGTTTCCTACAGTAAGGCACACAGGTCGCACGGTAGGTAATAAACCCAAATTTCACTTTCAGATTCTCTCAAAGCCACACCACATCCCTTTTCCACGGATAAACAGCATCGTGTAATTCCGATTTTATGCCATCTCACGCAGCATAACGCAAGTGACCACATCTCACCTCTCGTATTATTAATCTGAAAGGAAACATCATTCATACTTATTTTCATATTAGTACATATGTTCCCTATTCCTGTCTCAGTTCCGTCTTCCTTTGCACCAGCCCATTCATATGGTTGCCGGTATTGTAGATAGACCAAATCAACTAATGATTATCGGTAAAAATGTTCTATGTCACTAAAATTGCCTTCGAATCTACCACCCATACAATAAAATCGTGTGTAATATCTTCTGCATTTCTATCCAAGTTATAGTGTTATAGTGTTTTTTGGGTGTTAATATGTTTGAGTGACGGGTAGTCACGATGTTGTTACCAGGTAGGCCACATTTTAACCGGGAAGGCGGGTGGAGGAGGGAGTTCATTGTACGCATTTTTGAACAACCAAAGTTGTTGTCGTTGTTGTCGAAAGTCTGTTCTCGCCACATCAGATATATGATCCAGACGCACTGGCCTAGGCTTTAACCCACACACTAACTTCTATAATTCATATTGTCTGAGCACTCCGAGAATCTGAACGAAGAACATTGCTAAATTTGTACCAAATCTAACAACACTACCATACTAGCAACAATTCTGCGTATTTTATTTATATATTCATTATATTTTAGTTTCTTACTTATCATTTAAAAGCAGGCAGTATTCACTCTTATTCAAATTATTGAGGTCAACAACAATTTTTTCACATATAATGCTGACTAATGATACAAAACGCACTATTACAGCTGAAACACTACTGACTGACTTTCTTAAAACAACGTCGGCGATGTTGTACAGGAACCGTCTTGTTGTGCGTCCTGGACAACCAGTCATGCACAGTTAGTGCTTGTGATCGCTATTATTAGCAAAATACGGACTATGTCCCCATAAAGCATATTCTGGCTTTCGTTCAATGCCAGTGGGTGGTGTACAGTCCCTGACCTGCCAAAAGTGTGTGTTATGCATATTGAGGGTACCATGTGCTCGCTCCATTCCCTAACTATGTCTTGCGTCTGCTTGTGCCCTCTATTCCTGTTAAATGCTGCACTTCATGACGTTCCTTTGTCTTCAGTCAATACATCGCCACTTATCTCCTCTATCTGAGAGTAGAGAGCAACTGCTCCAAGCATTACCAGTAATGCTTCCATGAACACAATACCAAAAGCTCTCGTCAACTGAAGAAGTATCCCACATTGCACACTTAACCCTTAACTCGCTAGCTGACTTTTCTGTAACGTATACCACCAGGCGGCGTGTCTAGGACTCCTATGTTTAAACCGAGATTAAGGCAAAAATCTGTTGAAATTTTTAATTTATGCTGTAGAACATGTGAGGTACGGGCGAGTTGTGGCGCCCAGAAAATATTTTGAGTTCACAGTTGGTGTGGCAGCACTGGGGCCTCTCAGCGGGCTGTGGCTCGTTGGCTGCCGAGTGGTGCCAAACGTTAGCCAGGGTCCAGGCCAACAGCGTGGCTGGGAATTCCACGGAGACGCTGCGTCGACGAAGGAGACATGCCGAGAGTACCAGAAATGGTGGACTTTGTGAAACCTTAATGGCAAACATTTCACAGTTCGTGTAGAAATTAATACACTACTGGCCATTAAAATTGCTACACCAAGAAGAAATGCAGATGATAAACAGGCATTCATTGGACAAATATGTTATACTAGAACTGATATGTGATTACATTTTCACGCAATTTGGGTGAATAAATCATGAGAAATCAGTACACAGAACAACCACCTCTGGCCGTAATAATGCCCTTGATACACCTGGGCATTGAGTCAAACAGAGCTTGAATGGCGTGTACAGGTACAGCTGCCCATGCAGCTTCAACACGATTCCACAGTTCATCATGAGTAGTGACTGGCGTATTGTGACGAGCCAGTTGCTCGGCCACCATTGCTCAGACGTATTCAGTTGGTGAGAGATCTGGAGAATGTGCTCGCCAGGGCAGCAGTCCAAAATTTTCTGTAACCAGAATGGCCCGTACAGGACCTGCAACATGTGGTCGTGCATTATCCTGCTGAAATGTAGGGTTTCGCAGGGACCAAATGAAGGGTAGAGCCACGGGTCGTAACACATCTGAAACGTAACGTCCACTGTTCAAAGGGCCGTCAATGCGAACAAGAGGTGACCGAGACGTGTAACCAATGGCATCCCATACCATCTCGCCGGGTGATACGCCAGTATGGCGATGACGAATACACGCTTCCAATGTGCGTTCACTGTGATGTCGCCAAACACGGATGCGACCATCGTGATGCTGTAAACAGAACCTGGATTCATCTGAGAAAATGACGTTTTTCCATTCGTGCACCCAGGTACGTCGTCGAGTACACCATCGCAGGCGCTCCTGTCTGTGATGCAGCGTCAAGGGTAACCGCATCCATGGTCTCCGAGCTGATAGTCCATGCTGCTGCAAACGTCGTCGAACTGTTCGTGCAGATGGTTGTTGTCTTGCAAACATCCCCATCTGTTGACTCAGATCGAGACATGGCTGCACGATCTGTTACAGCCATGTGGATATGATGCCTGTCATCTCGACTGCTAGTGATATGAGAGCGTTGGGATCCAGCACGACGTTCCGTATTGCCCTATTGAACCCACCGATTACATATTCTGCTAACAGTCATTGGATCTTGACCAACGCGAGCAGGAATGTCGGGATACGATAAACCGCAATCGCGATAGGCTACAATTCGATCTTTATCAAAGTCGGAAACGTGATAGAATGCATTTCTCCTCCTTACACGAGGCATCACAACAACATTTCATCAGGCAACGCCGGTCAACTGCAGTCTGTGTATGAGTAAACGATTGGAAACTTTCCTCATGTCAGCACGTTGTAGGTGTCGCCACTGGCGCCCACCTTGTGTGAATGCTCTGAAAAGCTAATCATTTGCATATCTCTGCATCTTCTTCCTGTCCCTTAAATTTCGCGTCTGTAGCACGTCATCTTCGTGGTGTAGCAATTTAAATGGCCAGTAGTGTAGTAGCCAGATGAATCGTGATACGTAAGAAAGAAACATGTACATGACCAATATGTGCACGACGATTCTGATGGTCTAATCAGATTTTCAATATCTTTATTAGTATAAAGTTTAGTATCCGACGATACATTATACAAGTAACATCCAGCAACGAATATCCAAAATCTAAACGGTTCATCCGATTTTGTCGATCGATGTGAGTTTACAAAGCCATTAGTGTAAACCTAAACTGGTATGAATTACAGGCATGTAACTTGAATATTACATGAGTTAATGGAGGTAAAAGTGGCCGATTACTATTAATTGCCTCAGGCCGTAAGTACTCCACAGTTACACGAAAAATCGGTAGCACCATGCTTATAAATATATTTATTCACCTATGTCACTGTTTATATCTGATATATACCATCTGTGAAGAAATTGGTCAACTATATACTGTGTTTTAGAAAGCACAGAGGCATTAAGCTACTGGCTTACTTCTGTTCTATTCCTTTGATACTTGTTTATTTAATTTGTTTATGTATTTAATAATTTGTGTTAGAGCGTGTTTATGGTCCAGTCGTAGGAATATTTATTTAATTTCAAGCTATTTGAATGTAAATCCAGTATTTCGATTGTGTTTCATTATGTCTGTGAGTGTGCGTTGGCTTGGTGACAGGGCGGTAGGGCTCTAGCCAATCACAGCACCGAGCGAGGTGGCGCAGTGGTTAGACACTGGACTCGCATTCGGGAGGACGGTTCAATCCCGCGTCCGGCCATCCTGATTTAGGTTTTCCGTTATTTCCCTCAATCGCTCTAGGAAAATGCCGGGATGGTTCCTTTCAAAGGGCACGGCCGACTTCCTTCCCCGTCCTTCCCTAATCCGATGAGACCGATGACCTCGCTGTCTGGTCTCCTTCCCCCAAAACCAACCAACCAACCAATCACAGCAATAGTTCCAAAAAGGACACATAGAGAGACTGAATGGAAGTAGGGGAGGAGCATCGTTTGGAGAGAGGGCAGGGGAGTTGTAGACAGTATGGGACAGGACACGGGTGAGTCCTGGACAGTACAGCACAACAGACGCACGGTCGCGTGAAAGACTTGGAGAGTGGAGCAGCTTGCACGTGGTTGCGGGAGATAGAAATATTTCGTAGTGACAACTTTTGCACTTGTGGGATTTCCGTGGCTGCTGCAGTGAATATGTAGTATGCATGTAGGAGTGAATATCTCACGAGCTATGTTGTTGTTCATCACAAATTTCGTGAAGTAGGAATCTATTATTGCCTTGTTATTCTACTTAAATAAATTTAATTGCTAGACCATCGACACAAATAATTGTGTTACAGTAATAAAGCATATTCTTAAAGGTACTTCAGCTATCGTACTCATCATTTAAAGTCTTTAAAAATAGTACCTGCGGAATTTATTAATTTCAATCTTTCGCTTATAAATCTCTATATAACATTCAAAATTCGCATTTGCCGAGTGATAGAAACCTTCGACCTTTCGATTCATGCGTATAATTATATTGTATACTATAGACTTAGCAGTATTCGGCTTTTAATGCGGCAACTACGTATCCCAGCCTCTAGACAACGAAACGAGCGAAAACTTTTAATATTTCAACCCTGAGTATGAGGGTACATAGTTGAGGGCCATAATTTCATGTTGTTTGAAAGCCTGCTAACATTTATTTTTAAAATTATTTAAGTGTTGTTTAAATGCTTCTAGATTATTTTATTGCACTAAACAAAGCGTGCAGAATTTTACTATTTATCACACAAAATACATAATTTTGTATGGTTATTTTGAATAGTACACATAAATGGAATGTTACGCTACTGAATTTTGCATTCTGGAAAATTATACAGTCTCTGTAACAAATAAATTTCCATATGAAACTAAATTCCAGAGTTTAAATTTGGGCGTACAAATTCCATCCGATAGATACAAAAAGAAAGTCTGTCAAATTGACATTAATTTCTGGAAATTACATTTTACTTATCACCACTCAGAATACATTCGATATTAACAGACACTATAAGTAATTCATTGACGAAAGAGACAGATCCCCATCACAATTTTCCTGAAGTAGTTCCTGTGAATGATACTCTTGTTCGATAGCGGATCTGTGAGCACTGGCTAATGTAAAGTCGTCGTCTTTTTCGTTTATTTCATGATCTTTATCATTGACACCTTCCTGCATAGACCGACTAACAATTTCATCAAATGAAGGAAAGTTAAAACTGACACTTTCGTACGAACACATTTTGAGCTATATGGTACCGTACTGAAGAAAAAGGTAGGTAGTTCACGAGGCGCGGTATAGGAGACTCCAACACCCATTAATAACATGTGTCACCAATAATCACAAAGAAGGAACAATAAAACCAGAGAAGGAGTTCGAAAATTTTCAAATTTTCGGGCAGTCTGAGAGACCATACCTCGTGAGTTAAGGATTACCTACTTGTGCAGGTCTTACAAGCAGAAGCCTGCGCTTCCGAGTACTCGTACAGTATTCTGTTATTGCAGTTAGGACAGCATTATGCACGTTCTTACTGTTTGCATTGGTAGTTTATAATCACATATAGTTTGGTATTCATACTATTTTTGCCTCTCTTACCCTTTTCTTCAATATGTACACTGCATCATAGCTACGTAGGCTTCTGTAGCTGGTCTCATGTAATTATAAGTCGTGTCTTACCCTCAGGAAGACCGTTGCAATACGGTCTAACCGTTGGTTTTAAGAAATGTAATCAAAATACTTATACAGTAACTTAGTACAACACCCAGAAGAATTTTAATAGTCATGTATATTATGATTTCGTCGCTAGTTTAAAAGGACACTTAGGTATTCGGACAAGGACTTTCTGTTCATTGACCAATGGTTAAATCTCATAATAGGGCCTCTGAAACATTTTCGTTGACATGTACGTGGCCTTTTCAGGCGCAACAGACAATTTCATTCCTTCACACCAATCATGTAACTCTTCAAACTCCATGTTACATCCTCTTTCGAGGTTACGTCTGGATCTTTTCTCCCCAAGAATTGTCACGTCGTTGGTAAGTACCACTCTCCCTACAACAGTTTCGCTATCCTGCAGCTCAGGACCGGTTCCATGGATGAACCGTCGCTGTATTTTTGTTTGGTCGATAGCCGCTGTCATCCGGCTACGTTTAACCGACTTACCAGTTGAGAAACATTCCGCCACTGTAGTTTGAAATTTGGGGGTTACAATGAAGACCTGATGTAAATGCATAAGAAATGTATGTTATCTGATGAACCGTCGGCATCAAATTGGATTGTGTACATAACAACATCCACTATTGCAGGTCTACTTGGGCTGGTCGGCCATCCACGAGGATATCGACGTAATTTCCTATCATTTTTGCAGCGATCGGCGGCGGAGAAATTTTCTCTTCAGCGGCCTCACCTCCAAGGAAGGTCGCACCGTTCAGTTTTCCAGGTTGCGGCGGCTAGGATATCGGCTGGAGCTTCTAGACGGCGACGGAGACTTTGATCGGCGTGTTGGGGAGCGTCCTCTCCAGCGGCTAGCTTGCGGCGATGGTGACCTACGTCCTCCTGCCCCCACATCTTCTTTCTCATCTTCGTCGCCCCGGAGATGGCGTCATCAAATATCCACTGCATTTCTCGAAAATAGCGCACCACATGTCCCGGTCGCCCACAGTGGAAACATAGTGGTTAGTTATCCTGGGTGCTCCGGACGTCAGTCTTGCTTGGTGCCCAAACAGGTTCCTCATGCGGCATTGTAGGAACGTAACTCCGACTGGGTCTCGACCATTTCTGCGTTTTAAAGGGAAATGAAGGACGAGAGATTGGGTTCAGTATCTGTTCCACTTCCTCCATTATGACGTCTTGAAGCGTCTCGGATTTTTGCTCGCTGTGCAATCCAGGTGCCTACTGAACTTCCTCTCTCACTATCTGACGAAGACACTTCCTCCCTCCATCACAGACATCGATACGGCGTTTGGAAGCCGTACATACTTCTTGCGTGTAATCCATTTTTGATGGATTGTCTCGATATACTCGCACCATTTTATGAAGTCGTCTGCTGTCGAAACCTCCTTCAGGAGTAGGGCTTGATACTCTTCAGCAACACCCTTCATGAGATGTGCAACCTTATCTTCCTCCTTCATTAGAGGATCAACTATTTTACACAGTTCCAAGCCGTCTTGAATGTAGGATGCTGTAGTTTCTCCAGGACGCTGTGCTACACATTAATTTGTCTTCAGCCTTGCACTTCTGCCGTTGTGTGTCGCCGAAATACTTGCGCAGTTCCGCCTGGAATACATCCCAGCTTGTGAACTTCTCCTCGTTGTTCTCATACTACTGCTTGACAGTGCCCTCCAACTAGAAATATACGTTAGCCAAACACACGGTGTCACCCCATTTCTTAAATTGGCTATACTCTCGTATACCTTCAGCCATTTGTTTGGATCTTGCCCATCGTCACTAGAGAACCCGGAAGTTTTTCTCATGTGGTGACACACAGTTGCTGTCATCGTAACGCCATATTCTTCCTCTGTCTCCGATAGATTGCGATCTGTTGAATATGGCTCGAACTCGGGTCTCTCACCACGCAAACGGCGGCTCTGTCGTGGCCTGATGGGAGCCACTATGTCGTCGATAATGTGCAGTATCACTAGTTCCATTACCCAGCCCTTCCAACAGAATAATGTCACGTAAGGAAGGTGTAAGTAGATTAATGACGAACACTAACTTCACTTAACGAAGGTTTGTTCAGCACTTGCTCATACAAGAGCGCGGAAAGAACTTCCTCCGGCCATAACACATACGGTATATATGCAGCTGCAGAACATTCCAGTACAATAAAATGGTTCAAATGGCTCTGAGCACTATGGGACTTAACTTCTGAGGTCAGAAGTCCCCTAGAACCTAGAACCACTTAAATCTAACTAACCTAAGAACATCACACACATCCACGCCCGAGGCAGGATTCGAACCTGCGATCGCAGCGGTCGCGCGGTTCCAGACTGTAGCGCCTAGAACCGCTCGGCCACCCCGGCCGGCTCCCAGTACAATAATTCTTGCCACTTGTGGATACCTCTAGAATGTACTCGAACCGAATATAGAAATTAAAATTCTTCGACGGAGGAGAGTTCCGATCTCACGACCCTCCATGGAACAATCTAGTATCATAACCACTACACTATGTTAACTACGCTACTCATCTTCTTGTGCTACGATATTTCATTCTCGCAACTTGCTAAGATGACTTTAAGCTACGAATATAGCTCAGATAACTAAGTTATCTAATAAAATGTATTACCTGCATGGGTTGCAGAAAACCAGCTTGCACCGATTAAAGATCACTCAAGCACTGAGCCTACAAACAATTTTCTTTGTCTGCAAGGTTGAAACATTACGTTCGAAACAACAAATTGAATTTTCTATCAGGGAACTGACGTTAGCAGTTGCTATGCACCTGTCACCAAATACCTAGAAAATCAGAACAAAGATTATCACTCGACAAGAAGGGCGTCGTAAATGTCTTTTTTTTTTTTATTTGGTGTTGTGTTACACTTGTTAATATTTCTAATGAAGTTTTAATATCATGCTGCACATTAAACAATGCAGTGATGATGAAACATGTCTATAATAAAGCTTTGCTGAAATTAGAAGAGAGAATTTAATGAATTTGTGCCCTGCCGATGAAGGCAAGATTACTAGACTACAGAAATTATAACGACATAATACTTCAGATATTTGATCTAGGTTAGAAGTATGCCAAGGAGAATTAAGTAGACTTCTGTGCAGCCGATTTCTGTTTTGTGCCGAATATAATACTAAAATAGTACGTACACTTTTAACTATGTGTATTTACTCTGCAAGCTACTTTACCACATGTGGCGCACTGTAGTTTCGGTACGACTACTGTGTATCTTGTTTCGAATTGCATTCGCGAGCGTGGCGTGATGAAAACGAGTACCGTTAAATCCTCACATGACGTAGTTTGTCTACTTTTCCTATCGTGGTCAGTTCGGGAGGCAGGTAGCCGACTCTTCATGTCCAGTAACCGTGTCCGAGGTAAACAGCCAATTCCTACATAAATGCCCGGCATTCTAAAGGTCATCATGCGCTTTGCTACAGTGTTCTAGCGTTGCACCTTTCATGAAGAGAACAGTATCGCTTAAGATAATTCTAACGGAGCTTCTGACGTACTGCATAAGGTCATTAGTGTCTACTGAAACGACCATTTACACTCCCCTGTGTATGATCGAAATTACATTCACATCCCTCGATTTAGTCTCACGAACAACGTGGTAGCTGCTATCTGCATGGAAGTCCTGACTCCAATCACGCATCTGGTCCAAAACTCCTAAAAAATTTTAAACGTGTGTGAATCACTAAGGGACCAACTGCTGATGTCATCGGTCCCTAGTCTTACACACTACGTAAACTAACTTATGCTAAGAATAACACACCGGCCATGCACGAGGCCCGCATCTCGTGGTCGTGCGGTAGCGTTCTCGCTTCCCACGCCCGGGTTCCCGGGTTCGATTCCCGGCGGGGTCAGGGATTTTCTCTGCCTCGTGATGGCTGGGTGTTGTGTGCTGTCCTTAGGTTAGTTAGGTTTAAGTAGTTCTAAGTTCTAGGGGACTGATGACCATAGATGTTAAGTCCCATAGTGCTCAGAGCCATTTGAACCATGCGCGAGGGAGGAGTCGAACCTCCGGCAGGAGGGGCCGCGAAATCAGGGACATGGCGCTTCTAACCGCGCGGCCACTCCGCGCGGCCCCAATACTCCATAAGCTCGTATTTTAGTCTCTGAATTACAATGTGGAGCTGGAAAAAATGCCTTGGGTAAGCAAAGAAATACGACATCGACTGAACGCTGCTTCCTACGGCGCACTACATCTCACAGTGGACAGACAGAATGGATGTTGACAATATCTCAAATGTCCTGTGCTTTTACTCATTCGCTTCGCATCCCTCCTTGCTGCAGCAGCCTACGATGAATTCCTTCTACATGGGGAGCATGTAATTTCCGCATAACCTATTGATATTATCACAGCAGTCAGAAATCATTCTTGGAAGAATTCCCTGCGCTGTGGCTGGACCGTTTCTCCGGAATAGCTTTTATTCCAGGACTTCTAGTCCTGCAAGGTGTGCAGAACTTCTGTGAAGTTTTGAAGGTACGAGAAAAGTTAGTGGGGGAAATGGAGCTATGAGGGAGAGTCGTGAGTTGCTCGTGGGTACCTCATTAGACAACTTGCGTGCGGGAGGCATAAGTGCAAGTTTCGTGTCTCGATCTATGTGTGGTTTGTATCTTGGTATAAAACAATATACAGCACGGTAGCAGCTGAAAGTAGCATTGATTAAGCTACACACAGCAGTGACTAGGGAGTTGGCTTTAGCGCTAGTAACACCTCTCTGCACTTATGCGCTCGACGCGTGTGTGAGTAGCTTTAAAATCGAGTTGTAGTGGCCACAGTAACAACAGAGTCTCTGTGATAGCACATGCATCACCGGTTTCAAAACATTTTCCACGGAAGTGACGTATTATTTAGGTCCCCTTTTCCCTACCCTCAGCCTTTCCTTGGGTTTTTACTCATTCTACTCACATCATAAATAGAATAATACCCATCGGTAACTAGAAGGTAACGGCAGTGGTCACGCATTTCACGTTGTACATTATTGGTGAGAGTATCTGTTTAACTGACGCTCTCGTCACTGAAATGGCGTCAGATGAAAATATTTACACCACGTTGTGATGCCCTGGAAATTTATGTCCATTTACCTAAAAACATTATAAGAAAATTGCTATTCGATGTACATGGTGAATCACAATTAATAGCAAAAATAATGGGTGTTAAAGTATTCGATAAAGGATGACAAAGGTCCAGTTAGCATGGGTCCGCTAGCAAGCCATTTGCGAGATATTTTCTGATTTAAAAGCTTTGTACATGGACGAAGCAGCAACCGTAGAATAAAATCTTCTTGTAGAAATAGTAAACAGCCAATCAGTCTTTAATTGGAAGGTTTATTAGAAGCCCTTTACCATGGTTTCAAAGTTTATAAAATTCAACTTCGGAAGAAAATATGGAAAACTGGATCACTTGTCGTGGCAGAGGTACGTTCAAATAATAAACCTTCATTTTTGCAACAGATTAGCAGTTTACTGTTTCTGCGAGAAGATGATTGCGAATGTATGGCTACGAATAGAAACTGACATCACTACGAAAGGTTGTGTTACTTAGTACAGATGTATTCAAAAAGGTACTCTTCTGACAGAATCAGCGAATAGGCCAACGACTACATAAATGGACTTTAATCCTTATGAAGCAAGTGGCACATACGACAAAGCCCCACCAAAAGCCAGTTGACCCTGTTCCGACAATGACACCTCACTATGTTACACGAAGCAGTGGCACAGACTAAAAATTCGACTATGGAGACAAAAAGTCACCTCACAAGCAGATGTAACATACCCCCGAATTTACCTAGATGAGTTATTAAATTGGCACATACGATATAACAAGATAGACTGAAAACAGGCTAAATCAATTATGACTAGTAAAATAAACAATGAAAAGACGAACGTCATGAGACAGCGATATGTACATATACAGATGCCGGTAGTATAGCGTTCACAAGGTTGAGAAGACCAATATATGAGCGGACCTGTCATATGCACTCAGGTGATTCAAGTGAGAAGGTTTCCGACGTGATTGTGCTCTTACGACAGGAATTAGCAGGCTTTGAACGCGGAATGTGGTTTGAGGTAGACGCATGGGACATTCAGTTTCGGAAATCGTTGGGGAATTCAATATTCAGAGATCCGCAGTGTCAACAGACTGCCGGGAATACCACATTTCAGGCATTACCTCTCACCGCAAACAACGCAGTGGTCGATGGCCTTCACTGAAGACCAAAAGCAGAGGCGTTCGCGTATAGATGTTCAAATGTTTGATAATTCTAATGGGACCAAATTGTTGAGGTCATCGGGCCCTAGACTTACGTACTACTAAAACTAACTTACGCTAAGGACAACGGACACACACATGCCCGAGGGAGAACTCGAATTTCCTGCGGGAGTGGCCGCCCGATTCGTGACAGTTCACGTAATGGTTTCAGTCGTAAAAGACAAGTAAAACTATGTGAAATAACCGCAGAAGTAAATGTGGGACGTACGACGAATGTGTCCGTTAGGACACTGCGGCAAAATATGGCGTTAACTAATTGCAGCAAACGACCGACAGTGATTGCCTTTGCTAAGAGCACGACATCACTTACAGCACCACTCCTGGGGTCATGACCATATCGTTTGGAATACCACGGTCTGGTCAGATGACTCCCGATTTCAGTTGGTAACATCTCATGGTAGGGTTCACACCCCACGAAACCACGGACCCAAACAGTCGACACACTGTGCAGAGTGGTGATGGTTCCATAATGCTGTGGGCTTTGTCGACATGGAATGGACTGAGGCCTCTTGTCAAGAAAACCCGATCGCTGACTGGAAATGTTTATGTTCAGCTCCTTGAAGATCAGTTCAGCCATTCGCGGACTTCACCTTTCCAAACAACGATGGTTTTTTTATGGATGATAATGAACCATGTCACAGGGCCCCAGTTGCTTGCAATTGGAATATAGAAATTTCTGGGCAGTTCGAGCAAATGATTTGGCCACACAGATCGCCCGGCATGAATCCCATGAATATTTGTGGGACATAATCAAGAAGTCAGCTCGTGCTCAAAATTCTGCACCACCGACACTTTGGCAGCATGGCTCAATATCCCCAGCTCAGGTTTTTGATACAAGGAGGTTTTTCTTTCTCAGTCGTATGGCGAATGTCGTCGGGATTCAGTACTACAATACATACATCTTCCTCTCCCCAATATGTATTAACCTGAAGCAAAATATGGAGTAGAAAATTTCTTTTAAAAAAATAAATAAAAAGCTTTTTGGGTTGTTCTTGGAGTAGATAGGAAGTACGAAAAAATACTTGATATCTTCGCCACAGTGTGTACACAGCGCTATCGATCGCGATCGGTGTAATCGACAGCTGTCGACTTCAGTCTCAGTGCATGTAAAGAAATATTTCCATATAAGCCACTCATTTTTCTAATCGATGACTGGATGAAGGCAGCCTTGCACGCTACTCTACCTATTGGAGTGACACCTTACATTTTTGTCTAACTGTATAGCCATGTAGGCACCTTTTTCCAATCAAAGATGCTCATTTTGAAAATATAAATTAATGTTGCTCGCATGTTCTCCGCTTGTTTCGAAGCACGAAAATTTAAAACTGACTTCACTTGGTATGTGCCTTGGTTTAGTTCATATCTTTTATTTGCAGATATTAGTTACGAGACGCTAGTACTCCAAAACATAAACAATACATTTAAAGCGCAAATAATGAGGAGGGAGCATGATACAACAGTTTGACCTGTATGTGTTATTTCCAGAAACAACCATTCAATGGAAATACAACAGCATTCGATGTAATTTTCCTGAGAAGAAACCATCAGGTAAAAAGAAATGGGAAAAACAGAGAGAAAAAGCCAGAGAATTTTCTATCTATTGCTGTAGCATCTGTTCTGATCACTGCGTCCTGCTACCGTGAAGACGGCAAACTGTAAAGCGACGCTTTTTGAGCTGTCTGACGTGCCTCGGTATCCTAGCAGTTTCGCGTACAAACTTCAGCGGCTGCAACTATTCAGACAACAGGATACCCGCGGGCATTGACTAGAACTTCGTAAATTGCCTTCGTTACTCGACCTATGAATAGGAGGTCCGTTGGCGTCATATCCGGTGACTGACTTCTCCACTGAACGGTAAACGTGATTTCGATGTCGTATCCTCATCATGCTATTACGTCATCTCTCGAAGTTTTATGACAGTCATTCAGGAACTCAGGAAGGACTGGTACCATGAAATCAGACACCGAGGAAACTATCTTAACCACATCCACTAGCACTTGCGATCTGCTATCTCTGCGGAACCACCCGCAGACGTTTACCACTCTCACGACAAACCGGAAATAAAACGTTGCGTTAAAACCTTACAGTCATGACCTAGTTTCGACAAGTTCTAGTTATAACTTGGCAGGGCGCTGTAACGTAGACGTATGAGTGTCACTTTAGATAAAAATATGGGTGCGGTTTCAGTAGTGCATATGCTCTATAGTACCACTATAACATTTCATTCCAGACTTAAGTTCCTCATTATAGCCAATCTGCTACACTTCGCTAGTCCACGTGATCGTGGCTGAGTTGCTGAAATGAAGTCGAGACGCCAAACGACTAGACAGTCGTTAATTAAAATTACGGATGTTGGTATGCGTTTGGCCACAACTGTTTTCTAATAGGAACTCCTTCCTCTTCCACATGTGTTACAAATTGGATACGATTTATTTCGCAGAATACATCACTTTTATGTGTATATGATACAACCTTTCCTTATTTTCCTCATCATCATGACAAGGTACATTTTTATAAATACGAATAGTTTGTAATGTAGACATTGCACGCATTCCTGTACGGAGTTCACGTGAAATGGAACACGCCATCCCAAAAACCACTTACAAAATATAAGAAATATACATGCAGATACAGATGGCAGTGCCGTAGGTGCCACCACAACGGAGGGGGAACTGTTGAGAGGCCAGACAAACGTGTGATTCCTGAAGAGGGGCAGCAGCCTTTTCAGTAGTTGCAGGGGCAACAGTCTGGATGATTGACGGATCTGGCCTTGCAACACTAACCAAAACGGTCTTGTTGTGTTGGTACTGCGAACGGCTGAAAGCAAGGGGAAACTACAGCCGTAATTTTTCCCGAGGGCATGCAGCTTTACTGTATGGTTAAATGATGATGGCGTCCTCTTGGGTAAAATATTCCGGAGGTAAAATAGTCCCCCATTCGGATCTCCGGGCGGGGACTACTCAGGAGGACGTCGTTATCAAGAGAAAGAAAACTGGCGTTCTACAAATCAGAGCGTGTAATGTCAGATCCTTTAATGGGGCAGGTAGGTTAGAAAATTTAAATAGGGAAATGGATAGGTTGAAGTTAGATACAGTGGGAATTAGTGATGTTCGGTGGCAGGAGGAACAAGACTTTTGATCATGTGAATACAGGGTTATTAATACAAAATCAGATAGGGGTAATGCAGGAGTAGGTTTAATAATGAATAAAAAAATATGAGTGCGGGTAAGCTACTACAAACAGCATAGTGAACGCATTATTGTGGCCAAGATAGACACGAAGCCCATGCCTACTACAGTAGTACAAGTTTATATGCAGACTAGCTCTGCAGATGATGAAGATATTGATGAAATGTGTGATGAGATAAAAGAGTTATTCAGGTAGTGAAGGGAGACGAAAATTTATTAGTCATGGGTGACTGGAATTCGGTAGTAGGGAAAGGGGGAGGAGGAAACATAGTGGGTGAATATGGATTGGGGAACAGAAATGAAAGAGGAAGCCGTCTGGTGGAATTTTCCACAGAGCATAACTTAATCATAGCTAACACTTGGTTCAAGAATCATAAAAGAAGGCTGTATACATGGAAGAATCCTGGAGATACTAGAGGGTATCATATAGATAATATAATGGTAAGACGGAGATTTAGGAACCAGGTTTTAAATTGTAAGACATTTCCAGGGGCAGATGTGGACTCTGACCACAATCTATTGGTTATGAACTGTAAATTAAAACTGAAGAAACTACAAAAAGTTGCGAATTTAAGGAGATGAGACCTGCAAAAACTGAAAGAACCAGAGGTTGTACGGAGTTTCAGGGAGAGCATAAGGGAACGATTGACTGGAATGAGGGAAAGAAATACAGTAGAAGAAGAATGGGTAGCTCTGAGGGATGAAGTAGTGAAGGCAGCAGAGGATCAAGTAGGTAAAAAGACGAGAGCTAGTAGAAATCGTTAGGTAACAGAAGAAATATTGAATTCAATTGATGAAAGGAGAAAATATAAAAATGCAGTAAATGAAGCAGGCAAAAAGGAATACAAACGTCTCAAAAACGAGGTCGACAGGAAGCGCTAAATGTCTAAGCCGGGATGGCTAGAGGACAAATGTAAGGATGGTGAGGCATATCTCACTAGGGATAAGATAGATACTGCCTACAGGAAAATTAAAGAGACCTTTGGAGAAAAGAGAACCACTTGTATTAATAAGAAGAGCTTAGATGGAAACCCAGTTCTAAGCAACGAAGGGAAAGCAGAAAGGTGGTAGGAGTATATATAGGATATATACATGGGTGATGTACGGGAGGACATTATTATGGAAATGGAAGAGGATGTAGATGAAGATGAAATGGGAGATACGATACTGCGTGTATAGTTTGACAGAGAACTGAAACACCTGAGTCGAAACAAGGCCCCGGGAGTAGACAACATTCCATTGGAACTACTGACGGCCTTGGGAGAGCCAGTCCTGACAAAACTTCACCACCTGGTGAGCAAGATGTATGAGACAGGTGAAATACCCTCAGACTTCAAGAAGAATATAATAATTCCAATCCCAAAAAAATGGTTCAAATGGCTCTGAGCACTATGCGACTTAACTTCTGAGGTCATCACTCGCCTAGAACTTAGAACTAATTAAACCTAACTAACCTAAGGACATCACACATATCCATGCCCGAGGCAGGATTCGAACCTGCGACTGTAGCGGTCGCTCGGCTCCAGACTGTAGCGCCCAGAACCGCACGGCCACTCCGAACGGCCCAATCCCAAAGAAAGCAATTGTTGACAGATGTGAAAATTACCGAACTATCAGTTTAATAAGTCACAGCTGCAAACTACTAACGCGTATTCTTTACAGACGAATGGAAAAAGTGGTAGAAGCCGACCTCGGCGAAGATCAGTTTGGATTCCGCAGAAATGTTGGGACACGTGAGGTAATACTGACCCTACGACTTATCTTAGAAAATAGATCAAGGAAAGGTAAACGTACATTTCTAGCATTTGTAGACTTAGAGAAAGCTTTTGACAATGTTGACTTGAATACTTTCTTTCAAACTCTAAAGGTGGCAGGGGTAAAATACAGGGAGCGAAAGGCTATTTACAGTTTATACAGAAACCTGATGGCAGTAATAGGAGTCGAGGGGCATGAAAGGGAAACAGCGGTTGAGAAGGGCTGTAGCCTCTCCCCGATGTTATTCAATCTGTATATTGAGCAAGCAGTAAAGGAAACAAAAGAAAAATTCGGAGTAGGTATTAAAGTCCATGGAGAAGAAATAAAAACGTTGAGATTCGCCGATGAGATTGTAATTCTGTCAGAGACAGCAAAGGACTTGGAAGAGCAGTTGAACGGAATGGACAGTGTCTTGAAAGGAGGGTATAAGTTAAACATCAACAAAATCAAACGAAGATAATGGAATGTAGTCGAATTAAGTCGTGTGATGCTTAGGAAATTAGATTAGGAAATGAGAGACTTAAAGTAGTAAAGGAGTTTTGCTATTTGGGGAGAAAAATAACTGATGATGGTCGAGGTAGAGAGGATACCAAATGTAGACTGGGAATGGCAAGGAAAGCGTTTCTGAAGAAGAGAAATTTGTTAACATCGAGTATAGATTTAAGGGTCAGGAAGTCGTTTCTGAAAGTATTTGTATGGAGTGTAGCCATGTATGGAAGTGAAACATGGACGATAAATAGTTTGGACGAGAAGAGAATAGAAGCTTTCGAAATGTGGTGCTACAGAACAATGCTGAAGATTAGATGGGAAGATCACATAACTAATGAGGAGGTATTGAACAGAATTGGGAAGAAGAGGCGTTTGTGCCACAACTCGACAAGAAGAAGGGACCGGTTGGTAGGACATGTTCTGAGGCATCAAGGGATCACAAATTTAGCGTTGGAGGGCAGCGTGGAAGGTAAAAATCGTAGAGGGAGACCAAGAGATGAATACACTAAGCAGATTCAGAAGGATGTATCGTGCAGTACGCACTGGGAGATGAAGAAGAATGCACAGGATAGAGTAGCATGGAGAGCTGCATCAAACCAGTATCAGGACTGAAAACAACAACAACAACAACATGCAGTATGTATTACATTCCCGGTTGCCAAGTTAACTTATCAGAAAGAAAGATAATAGTGCCGGCCGGAGTGTCCTTGCGGTTCTAGGCGCTACAGTCTGGAGCCGAGCGACCGCTACGGTCGCAGTTTCGAATCCTGCCTCGGGTGTGGATGTGTGTGATGTCCTTAGGTTAGTTAGGTTTAATTAGTTCTAAGTTCTAGGTGACTGATGACCTCAGAAGTTAAGTCGCATAGTGCTCAGAGCCATTTGAACCAATGATAATAGTGAATGGGAAATACAACCGTTTCCATTTCGTTGCCGTTTTAAGGACGATACATCAATATTCAAACCACACACCTAAAAGTTACCAACTACATGTCATAAATCACTTCTTCCAATAGGTGTCTGCTGCCTTTGCTGCCTGAGGCGACACAGACTTGCTTATTGACACTGAGGACACCTATACTTATACCTATACCTCTACCTATTCAAAGAAGCGATTGTATGATATGTACTTTGTAATTTTGAGGTGTGCGTTTGGGAAATGGACGTATCAGCCCCAAACCGGTAGCCAACAAAGCTGAATTTTTTATCAGTGCAACTGAGACGGACGAAATAAAAGGAAAAGAAAAATAAGCATCCCATTTCATCAGTACTGAACAAATGTAGATCAACAATACCGTGACAGCACGCCTCGAATAAGCAAATTTGTTACTATTCAGGCAGAAGAGGCAGCATACACCTCTTGGAAGAAGCCACTGAATGACATGTACTTTGTAATGTGTAAGTGTGTGGTTTTAAAATGGGCGAGTCAGCCCGAAACCGGTAACCAGGTGAATTTTATATCAGCGCTGTTGAGACGGACGAAATAAAAATAATAAAGAGAATAACATATTCAATTTCCCCGATCGCTAACGAGTGTCTGCAGATAATTGCATCCTTACATGAAATTTCGTTGAATTTAAAATCTTTTTCTTAGGGTTCTTATCTACTGTCAGCTACTAGAGTTCTTATGAGCAGATACAGGCGTAGATGCAATTCTAATGTGGCTACTGACAACTTCCCTGTGGTACAACGAATGATGCAAATACGTCGCATAAAGTGATCTTTGCATGATAATGTTAACACAGTCGTTCTTTCGCCATTATTCAGGCGATGCGGGAAGATCTAGACACCTTATCTGACACACACTACTGACTCTCTAGAATCCCTTCCAGCGGGGATAGCGATGGATGCAGATGAGCTGGCGTGGGTAGCGCAACCGCATAGTGCGGAATCACGTCACGGAGGGTGCACGCGATGCATAGTGTGGGCAGACTCACTGACAGAAGAGTCTTACCTGATGGCGGTAGTAAGCTGAGTATTCCAGTGCTTACGATGAGTTGAACTACCATAGACATCGCCTTGAATTTTGTGCCTAGTGCTGTTGCCGAGTGCTCCGCCGTTAGCTGCCCTCGGCAGCCGCGTGCTGAATTTGTTCCAGCGCACGGCACTACGTGCTTTTCTGACACGCTGCTCCCCATGTCCCAACTAGCACAACGTGTTTTGATTCCTCTCTTCGGGCTCTTTTCCCCGGTTGTTATCGAGACACTGTTCGCCATTGACGTACCTCCAGTGACAGAGTATTGTGGCGGCGTCGTCATTACTGTGTGGATATTAAAGAGTCATATACAGTTTCTCAAAATAATAAGATTTCCGCAAACGGCTTTAAGCACAGTAAACGAATGTTTGCCCTACTTACTCTCACCAGAATTTAATCGACTGAATTTCGACGTGCTTTTTCTACTTCTCAATGTATTCCTTGATTTCTATTCACTCATCTTTTGTTGATTTGTTACATAATCAGAGTTCTGAGATCAAAATCATTTACTTGCCGATAAAGCCGGTATCGAGAAAATAGTATAGCTTGTAAAGAAATCTGTGTCTGTTACTTTGCCTTGAATTGCAACATGTGCGTGTCACTGCGTTGAGATATAAAGGAATTCATAAAAAGTAAAGTATGTGGTGTCTTTCACACAATGTATTCATCTTCTTCCATAAACATCTCAGTGTTGTCGCAAATGCTAGTTTACAATATCCTTGAAGTATGTAAGAAATCCAACACATATAATCAAAAGAAATTATTACATTTACAAATGTAGCATTAAGTGAGGAATATAATTTTGTGAAGGAAATGGCTTTGCGACATGAGTTAAAAAATTTATGCAGCAAGTAGGAACGTACGTACGTACGAGCAAGGATACCGAATTTTAGTACACACATACATTAAAACATCACGACCATCTGCTTAATCGCGTATTCGTACACTGCTCGAACGCAGTACAGCAATAATTCTGCAAGCCATGGATTCGACAAGCCCGTGGCAGGTTTCTGTCAGTCATTGCTCTGAGCAAACGTCTCTGTAACTTTGTGCACTACGTTTATGACTGTTTCCATTACATTGGCATCATTTAAACACTATCCACACCATGACTGTCGGTTTATTATGCTGCGTCTGTAGTCTTTATTAACAACCACTACATACACACAGTTACGAAGGCCCATAACTGCACGCCTAATGATGACAACCTTAGAGAAATATTTACACAACCAATATCTGTCCAAGAACAGAGTTCTGTCACTGACAACTGAATGAACACCGGCAAGAAGCTGATCTGACTCAAGAACGTAGCGTACGCTGGCGCAGATGCAGCGTCCCGACGTCTTCGTATTTGCCGGCCGGGAGGCTGCCGATGGTGGCGCGCTTATTTCGCCCAGCCGCCGCTGGCGCCGGATACAAACGTTGCGGCGGCGGACTCCGCGAGCAAGCCGCCCCATGTTGAACTATGATACGACATATATTTAGAAAACGTTTTGTCTTTACGGTACAAGGATATAAATCCCGTCCCTCCGCGTACCACTGCAGGACCTGCATCAGTTACTAAGGCTAACAACTACTTTATAGGAATATTTTCATGGTTGATGAGATCATTAACTGTTAAAAATATGTCCTGTCCTTTAGTCATCCTGTTAGTGGTATGATCTTTGCCAGCTTCTCCCTTATTTCGAAATTATCAAAAGAAATTTTTGCAAAAGCGGGCAACTGAGCTGCAATAACCACATCACTTGATTTGTCATATTGTAGGGAAAAACAGCTGCAGTGATCGAAGTCATTTTTAGGTTGTGAAGTAACGTCACAACTCATAATTTCCACCTTCCTCATTACTGTATTTGTAGAAAGCTATGCAGTTTTAACAGCAAATATTATCTCAGATTTATTTCTAAAGCTATCGTATAACGAATCTGAAGTTTCTAAAAACGCAGCTTGGTTAATTCACCGTTTTATTAATGTTTCTTATTCCGTGCAGTGGAATGATACTAAAAACGATCCCGTACTTACAGATTTATTCTTCTCTAACGATTAATTTTTGAGCTTAAGATTTGGATTCTATCTGCCTTGCCTTTCCTTTTCTCAGAGAAGAATCCGTTGGGAAACCCTTCTCAGTTCATGAATGAATAGGTTTGGAGTGTCGTTCGACGTTCCCTTTCTTGCTGCCCAGCACGTTAAACACACGCGTTTGTTGTTCACATGAATAAGGAAGTAACCGCAAATGAAAGTGGTAAGTTTTTTGACTTTTGCTAGAACACGCCAACATTAGAACAAAATATCCTTGGTGTCGATGCATAAATTAAACTGCCTACGTTATCAAATGGTTATACATACGAAAACCATAACGCGCAGAATCTCATGCGTATTCAGCCAGGAGACCGACAATCTAGTATTCTTGACCAACAATGCCAGGTTCACGGGAAAAACAAAAAATGGCTCTGAGCACTATGGGACTCAACAGCTGTGGTCATCAGTCCCCTAGAACTTAGAACTACTTAAACCTAACTAATCTAAGGACATCACAAACATCCATGCCCGAGGCAGAATTCGAACCCGCGACCGTAGCAGTCGCACAGTTCCGGACTGCGCGCCTAGAACCGCGAGACCACCGCGGCCGGCTCACGGGAATAACAGGCACTGTTTGACCTCTGAGGCGCATTTCAGGTTAGCCAACCTGAGCGTTACCTCTAGCTACCGGAAACGTCCCCTCGAGCGACCTACTAATATATAGTGATCGATGGTATGGCGGTCACCGTAAAAGAGAAAATAAGATTTTCTGTCAGATATCACTGAAACATAGCAACAGTGTTCGTGGTTCAGTCAATCCCCTTACATCTGCTTCATTGTCTTCTGTTGCTATGCTGGAATGCTTATTTCTCTTGAACTTGTTTGTGATACATTCTCTTCACGTAGTTGGTTGTTTTGATGCCATCTCAGCGTATCTTCTCAAATCTTTCTTCTGCAGTTAATGATTCATTTATTTTTTCGGCCTCAATTTTCTTGGGGGCCGTTCTTGCTTAGAACATACCTGCGCTACGTATATCCCTAATATATTATAAATTGATATAGGTATCAAATTAAGATCTTAATTCATAGCGCTTAACTTGTGAGTGATCGTCTGCACGCTTCACTATATTGGCGTTGTATTCCTCTTAGGTACTGAAGTAACTATGGCATCATTTAAATTTATGATATACTTTCCTTAACGCTAGCAGAAAGATCTTGTAAACTGATTTGCAATAATGTGACGCTTGTCGAAGTACGTAATAAATCTAAAACTTCCTGGCATCTTTGTTTTCAGAGTAGGGACTCGAAGCGGTTCGAATCCCAGTCCACCGTACAGTTTTAAGATCAGGAAGTTTCAAATCAGCGCACACTCAGGTGCAGGGTGAAAATTCAACCAGGTGCCGCTATAAAGTTGTTCGCCAATAGAAAGTGCCTTGTACAATTTTTACATAAAAACTGAAGACAGTCAACGGTAGACCGACAACTTTGCCTTCTCCTTTTCCACATTTTTTAATTATATCATTATACACTTTACTGTTCACGTCACTCTGAAGCTTTCGGCAGTCCATGAATAGTATTTATAAAATCACATCATACACTCTAAAATGTGCTGTTGATTTATTACCTTCATTGAAAAGTTCTTTGCGAAATTAACTAAAGAGCGAAATGCTTGTCTCTTTTCAGTACCTCAATTAAATTATTAAACCTTGTGTATAAAGGATGAGAGTTTATGGTATTACTCATGTCTCCGACTATGTTATTAGAGAAGGAGTACATAACTCATCGCTAATATAACAACAGTTCGCTTAGCGACTATTCCTGCAGTGATTTTTTTTGTCATATGCTCGATGTTTTCTCATTTTCCCTTTGCCTATTTACTTCAGAATATAGCCTCATATTCCGTGGAAGAACATGTGACCGAAAATAGAGAGACTTCAGGAAATGAGTGGCGCGGAGAACCGATGGAATGGCCTTAAATGAGGTGCAGTAAATGTAGCAGAAAAATGTTCTAATTTCAACAAGATGGAAACGATGAATATGTAAAAACGTTGCAGTGGATAGTAAAAATATAGCGCATTTTTAAATTAAATTAAGAGCAAATAGGTATAGAGTAGGTATAAAAGAATGACGTAAACAGTCAGAGAAAAAATAGCAACGTACTAGGTGCACAGTAATTTATAAAACGTCACGGAACGAGGAACACGATGCTTACAGGTGAGAAACTTTTTTGAGTAACAGAAGCAGACAATTTTCCGATAGAATGTTCTCAATACTAGGCGATACGTTGTAAATTCTCAACACAAATGAAACTAACTGAATGTCGTTACTAGGTGGAAGAGGATAACAGGCAATATGCCAACCTAAAGTAAGGATTTGAAAAACATTTGTACAGATTCGAAGGGATCAAATACCCAGATATTGATGAAATACATTCTGAACATTCGTAGTTGTCAGGACGAGTAACCTTGCAAGGGTCAATTCTGTTTGATTGGTGAAATTAAATCCAACTTGAAACCAATGCACTTATGACACTTTGAAAGGTGGCTACACTGAGCCACAGCGCCAGAGAGTTTTGTTCGGCCGCCTCCACTGGCTGTGATTATTGAGAAGTAGCGGAGTGCAGTGCTTGACGAGAACTCGTAGTAGTGAGAGCTTGCTGAGATGTGGTAGTGAAAAGTTCTTGTCGAGATGTCGTAGTAGTGAGTGCTTGTTCCATGTTCTATGCAGTTATTTGATGGGCTAGATAGCAGATGTTGTTCTAACGGAGATGTTGTAATGATTAGAGTGCTTCTCGTCAATATATATGAAGGTAACAAAACTCGTTTTTTTTTCTCATTATTTCAATGTCTTGAATAATGCGTCATTACAGGTTCAGTCAACAAAGCATCTGGCTTGTGTTGTTGTATTAGAGTGTAATTCTGGTTTTCTTGCGCAATTATAGTATTTCTATTTTTTAATTACTTCAGTATAAATGATATTTAAAATTTCTTGTCTTATTGAAGAAGAACCGTGGCAGATGTGTACGTTGAATCACACTTCCACACACAGAACAGCTACACTTGTGCTTTGTTGGCTTCGTAGGTTTTATAGTTGCTGGGGACTTAATTGATTAATTGTATTAACGGAAATTTTCAATTTATTCTTTGTTGTTGTTCTATACAGTCAGATTGCGTACAAATATTAATCAGGGCCAACCGTTTACGAGACTGCGTAATCGGACATACAGCCACTAAATCAAAAAATTAAAAAGTATTTGCATTTCATATTTATATAATTAAGCCCCCATGCACCTGGCGACCGCTGCTTCGGATCGTCTCTTGTAGACAGTAGTATTGTTGTAGTAATTTGTAGTTTAGTAATTGTAGTCTATATTGCATGTGTAGATTTGGTAATTGGCATTCTTCTAATGGTATTTTTCAAAATTTAATTTTTGTTGTCTTGTCTATGGGTTTGACAATTTAGTGCAATTATTTCAATTGTTCGATTAATCGTGTTTGAGGGAAACATTTCGTGTAAATGGTATTGTTGGAGATTAAGAGTCATTGTGTGTAATTTTCGTACAGTGACGAGTTTTGTATGTTTTGTAAATGATTACGCGATCAATGAAAAAGGCAAAAATTATGAATAGTGAGAATGACGAAATTGTTAACATGGCGAACTCGCCAACAGAGGAAAACAGTATCATGAATGATGAAGTGGAAAACAATTTAATAAGTCGGGAAGATAGTCCGGAAACATTTCAAAATTTTTCACAATCAAAACATTTTCAGAATACGAGATTAACGACAGAAGATATGGAGCAGTTGATGAGTGCAGTATTAAATTTGGGATCCGAATTAAAAACAATGGGATCACAGATACGATCTGAATTTAAAACAGAAATAGGAACAATTAAAACAGAAATAGGAAGAATTAAAACGAAGATGGAAACTTTGACGACACGGTTAGACTCACGAATAGGGACATGTTTCAAAAATATGAAAGATGAATCAAAGAAAGAAAGTAGAGAAGAAGTACAACCGATTTTGAATTCTCACAATAATAGATTAATTGCAGTAGAGATTAGACAAGAGGAAGAGGACGGAGAACAGGAAGAAAGAGATCGCGTGATAGTACAAAAGTTTTCAGAGTTAAATTTACAATGTGCACATGATAAGGAAAAAATACTTGAGAGAATCGAGGAATCCGTACCAAATGACAGATTAAATAACCTAACACAACAATATGAACAGTTAACTACCAAATGTGTTAATACTGAAACCTGAGTCGCGACAGTTACGGAAGACGTAAATAAACAGAAAGAACAATTAAGTGACTCATCGGAAAGAGTTGTGGAGATCTCAGATAAAGTGACAAGTGTTAGTTTAGCTGAAGGGTTTGAAGAAAATAATTTGTTTCATTTACGGGAAGCAACAAGAGAGCGCCAGGCGCGCGAACTTGACAATAATCGACATTGGGACTGGGACATACGCGGTAGGTCTTTGTCGCCACGAGGCGAAAACTTTGACTGTAAACACTTCTGAACTGTTCGGAAATTTAAGATCTTTCGCAATTCTAAGAATGACATACATCCATGTTCGTGGTTAGATCAATTTATGTACGCACTTCCACCAAATTGGCCAGTAAGTTACAAACTGGAAATTATGTGCAGCTATTAAGGTCCTCAGGGGATTCACTACACTAAGTGAATATGTGCTGTAGCGTGCATAGGGCCCCGAGCTGTAGTGGTGCTATTTCCCTTTTAGTTTTCTGCACCGCTGCCTACTCTTTTACTATTCTTTGCATCTGTCAAAACGACTCTTCGACTATCAATCTATCTAGAGAATCGATAAACAATAACAGGATATGACTATTTTACCTAAAAGTGATTTCGGAAATTACCATTTGGACTTACTGTACCTTCAGCTGCATTCATTTGTAGTTTAAACGAAATTTTACCTGTTTATCTTCGTGACAATATTACTTCATATGTTGACGATATTCTTATTGCTAAACGTTCTTGGAGTGAGCATAACAAAATTTTGTATTCATTATTACGTATCTTTGCAAGAGTTGGCATTACTGTGAACTTGGAAAAATCTGAATTTGGTCGTTCTCAGGTGAAACTTCTCGGTCACATCATTTCTACAGAAGGTATTCTTCCTGATCCAGAGAAACTAGACGCTATTCGTAATTATGCTGTTCCTACCACAAAACGTGATGTTCGTAGCTTCCTTGGTGTCTGTAAATTTCTTAGACGCTTTGTTAGATTGGACGATTTGGCCACACCTCGTATATGTGAACTATCTGGAAAGAATTCTAATTGGTGTTGGAATGAGGAAGCTCAGTCATAATATGAACAACTTCGTGATGCATTAGTTGCTGCTCCACTTCTTTCACATCCGAATTTATCTAAAGATTTTTGTTTGGCGACGGACTCATCATACAAAGGCCTAGGTGCACATTTATTTCAAGAGATAGAAGAAGACGGCGTTGTAGTACAGAAAACTATTGCATTTGGAAGTCGTGTTCTCTCTAAATCAGAAAAGAATTATTCGATTACGGAACTTGAAGCCTTGGCTGTTGTATGGGCTTTCACAAAATTTCGCATATTTTTGTTTGGCAGACATACTAAGGTTTACACCGATCATCGAGCTCTGGAATTTCTTATGCCAACAAAATTAACTTATGGCAGACTATCACGATGGGCGTTGTACCCACAGGAATTTGATTCTAGTATTGTTTACATACAGGGTTCTTCAAATATTGTTGCTGATGCTTTATCACGTGCACCTGTGGGTTTGAAACAAAGTGCTGAAGAGGACTGCATAGAAAACAATTATTGTTTGATGTATATTCAAGGTGTTGCGTTTGAGAATTTTATTTCGTCTTTGCTCCAGGACATCGCTAAGGAGCAAAATAAGGATCCAATCTGGAAGGACATTAAGGAGAAGTGGAGGAGAAAGGAAAGCTTAGCGATCAGACAGCATTATTTAGTTCGCAATGATATTCTTTTTAAACGAAAATCGGTCGACAACTCTGTTTGGTTAGTTTGTATTCCTGATAAGTGGGTCAATAAATGGATTTGGTACACACATTTCAGTTACGCACACTTTGGTCCCAGAAAATGCCTTTATAAATTACGAGAAAATTGCTACTTCAGTAATATGGAAAAACGTATTCGATCTGTTCTTGCCAAATGCAAATTATATCAAAAGGCTAAGCCGCCAACTATTTCTCATAGAGCACCGTTGTTTTCTATCATTCCAGCGAAATTAAAGGACATGGCTGCAGTTGATTTGTTCGGTCCAGTGGTTCGTTCTACTAATGATTTTGCGTACATTTTCGTAGCAGTGGAATTGACATCAAAATATGTGTGTTTTACATCTTTACGCAAAGCAACAGCTCGTTCAGTATCTAACGCTTTCATCAAACATTTTCTTAAAGAAGTGGGTCATGTTGATAAGGTTATATCAGATAATGGATCTCAGTTTCGTTCTAAAATTTGGCTTCGTACTCTACGGCGTCGTAAAATTAAACCAATCTTCATTTCACTTTTTCACCCTCAATCTAACGCTTCAGAGAGATGGATGAAGGAAATCAATAAATTGTGTCGACTTTAATGTCATCAGAATCACAGAACTTGGGATGAGTATCTTCATATTTTTCAAAACATTCTGAATGAACTTCCTAATGACTCAACTTCTTTACCGCCTATACTGATATTAAAAAATAAAGCACCGACAAATCGCATTTCTGAAATCGTTCCTTCTCCGCCTACACGGAAACTGCGGCATTCTGTAGTTGTCAACCTGGCTCTTTGAAATATTGCATCTGCGGCTGCTAGAAGAGAGAAATCAGCTAAGTGTCCTGGTCGTTTAAAAATCTTGTCAGTTGGCCAAAAGGTGTTAATTAAGTCTCATCGTTTGTCTCACAAAGGAAAGGGCTTGTGTCGCAATTTTTTTCTGCTTTATAACGGTCCATATAGAATTCGCAAAATTATTCATGATAACACTGTCGAAATAGGAACTCTTAAATCTCGGCGCTCTAAGGGAATACATCATATATCTAACGTTAAAATTTTTGTGGAATGATATACTTTTGAAAAATTTTTTGTGGAATGACATACTTTCGAGAAACCAACAGTTATACGTAAACATGCAGAGAATACAAGGATACCGCGCTGTGTTTTGGCGGCGGCACATACTCAAAGCAACGGTCAAGTCTTCGCACCGCACAAGGCAGTCGTTGACCGCAAACAATCACTTCCTACGTCACGCGCCTACAGCTGATCGACTGCTCAGTGCAAATGCACTGATAGCCGTAAACAAATACACAGTCTAATTTCTCCGATTAAATTCAGTATAAAGCTATAGTGACTTGATGAAGTATGTTATTAACGTTCAGTATTTTTCAGGATACGGTTCTATAAAATATTTAAGACCTTCAGGTAAATTCTGTGTGTCTCCGACGTTAAGAGGACTTGCTATGGAGAAAATTTCAGGAAGAATGTAATTTCGAAAAAAAAAGTAAAAAGACAAAAAGGTAACTGTTAATTAAGTTTGTTTTTCAGATAACATATTTCCACTTAGGTACGTACTTTAGACGTAATTTGCTGCTCGCGATTACGTGGTTCAGACTTTGTGCTAAATTTCATGTTCTATGAATTTACGTGTGAAGCGACGTGCTTGCGTACATTAACTGATTTTGACAATGATTGATTAATGAATAGGGTTGTTACTTATGTATATTATGCATTGCTTGGCTGCTATGCTTTTTCACTGATGTCACATTTTTTTATGTGCCAGCTGTGCTTATTTATTTAAATTATAATTGTCATGTGATTAATTGTGCTGACTGTGGTTATGTATGTAGGTTACACTTTGTCATTTATCTGCTTGCGCCTTCATGTTTACTTATTGCGATTACATATGAACGTTTATTTGCTTATGCTGATATGATGCTAATGATCTGTTTATTATGTAAGATATATGTTTGCTGCTGTGCGTATGGATTGCATATTTATACATTTCTGTTTGTTGTCATAACTATTCTTTAATTTGCTATATATAGAAATGCTGATATACTGTGTACAAACATAGAGTTTAGGTCACACTATGGTATTAATTATAGATTATTTGCTTGGCAGAGCCTCGTTGTAAGAATTGTGCTGCATCCACTTGTTGACATTCTGTTCTCCACTGGTATATTTACTCGCTATTGCATGTTTTGCTTACGCTCAGTGCCTTATATTATTAAGATAAGAAAATGAACTGTTATAATTCGACGAACGACATTAGTACAAGAAACTTCATAGAAGTCACATGAGCTGGAGGTTTTATGGAAGCTGTATAAATTTATGCTAATAGGAAGGAAGCTAACGACATGACATACCAACACTAGGGTTAGACCATTGACAGTTTTTACACTGCATTCTTCGTGAGCAATTGAAATAGCAAGTGACACTTGACACAAGAAATACTCCACATGTCTGCTTCTGCCATGATTCTTGAAGTGGTGTACACACTGTGAAATATTATGATCATTCACACTCCGTAATCGTACTTAATTACTGAGAGTTATTCGAACTAAAGACTGTTAGAGGTCATGTATGCATTTAATGATGGACAAGGTAACCAAAATGTATTTTATCATTCATAATGAGTAGAAGATTTGGCTCAGGTGGACTACACAGAGGTTGTGTGTGGACATTGTGTCTTCGGATTGTATGGGATGATGAACTGAAGTTTGTACTAGGATTTTGTCTGTACTTGTTCGAGGAGACTGACTAGAGGAAAGAGTTGTTATGGAAGTGAAATGATATTGGTGCTAAGGTTTATATGTATCGACGTATTGAAGAGGTATTATTGAGGTATTGAGATTATGTGAAGAGGTATTATTGAGGTACTGAGATCGTGTGAAGCTGATGATTATTGGAGTTTTGGTGGACAAGAGGTAAGGTAAATGATATTGATGATAAGGTTTATATGTATCGACGTAAGAGGTATTATTGATGTATTAAGATTATGTGATGCTAATGATTATTGGAGTTTTGGTGGATAAGAGGTGAAGTAAGTGAGGAGCATATTTTTTTTTGTTGGTTTTATGGAACAAGGAGGATGAAGATAGCAGACTAGAACACTCAAGTGGAAAGAAGATTGCCTACACACACACTTTGTTAAATCACTAAGCAGTATATACTTTTTTTTTTGAGTGAGGAAGCATTTGCATATCTTGGCTGACTGACAGTTGTTCAGCAACCGTACATTTTGATCTGGCTTGGCAAACATTGGTCTTGACATGATGACTATGACGTTGACTAACTATTATTGACTGTTATACATTGCTGCCAGTACTACTTGATACTCATGATGAACATCAAACCTTTGACAGAATTGCATTTACACAGTTAACACTACTCTATTACACAGTAGCACTAATGTGGACAAAAGATGAGTGAGTGTGTTTTGTGAGTTTTCCTTTCCCAATCCCAAATTGGTACCGACCTATCTCCTAAATATTATCTTACTTGTTTGTAGTGGCTTGCACTGACACCCATAAATATTATAGGTTTACTGATATTTGTGCATTTGTAATAGTTAATATGACAATTATCTGATATTATTTGTGTGTTTCGTATAATTTGTATGTTAGTGTAAGAGCATTGATAATAATTTTGTAAAAGCAATTGTGTGTGCATTCAAACTATTGCTCATGCCTGAACTGTCTGATTAGTGATGGTGAATTTTATGGACTGTTACCTGCACTTGTTCAACATAATGCGTGCCACTTTGTAAGTAGGCTGTTTAGGTTTTTTTGTTGGTAACGCCACCTCTGTATGAAAATCACTGGCTGTGCTGTGTGCAGTCTGCAGCTGCTTTGCATTGTTGTAATACTCGCCATTGTAGTGTTGGGCAGCGGCAGCTGGATGTGAACAGCGCGTAGCGTTGGTCAGTTGGAGGTGAGCCGCCAGCAGTGGTGGATGTGGGGAGAGAGATGGCGGAGTTTTGTAATTTTTCATGAACTGGTATATTTATATATGATGATATCAAGGTAAATACATTGTTTGTTCTCTATTAATATCTTTCATTTGCTAACTATCCCTATCAGTAGTTAGTGCCTTCAGTAGTTTGAATCTTTTATTTAGCTGGCAGTAGTGGCGCTCGCTGTATTGCAGTAGCTTGAGCAGCGAAGATTTTGTGAGGTAAGTGATTTGTGAAAGGTATAGTTTAAGGCTAGTCAGGGCCATTCTTTTGTAGGGAATTTTGAAAGTCAGATTGCGTTGCGCTAACAAAATATTGTGTGTCAGTTTAAGCACAGTCCTGTATAATTGTTCAAAGGGGACGTTTCATATGTCGACCCTTAGCCTAGGATACCTCACTGGAATCTTCTGATTTTTTCTTGTAGTTTGTGTATTTAGTGTAGCTTTTGTTTATTGCTAGCGCGTAATTGTAGAGAGAATTTCCTTTGTAGTTGCAGTCTTTCATTGTTGTATAGTAAAACAGTTGTGGCATGCATGTAGATTTGCACCAAGTATTTCGCAGCTGCGATTGCAATTAACTAGATATTATTTTCAGTGCTATGTTAATGTGTTCTTTTATTTTTGATCTTCAAATTGTGTTTTTCTGTGTTGTCGTGTGAAATACTGTGACAATAATGGCGTGTGAAAAACGTAACTCTAGGCTCCAAACTAAACTGAGAAATAATAGTGATGACGAGCGTAGCTTATCAGCGCCGCCGAGTAATGAATTTACTAATGTTCAAAGTAGTAATTTGGTAACTGTGCACAGGGAAATGGAGCGGGCGTCAAACAATGGCGTGGACAGTGAAACAATTAGTGAAGAGGGAAGTATTATCGATCGACCGGTCGGCAATAGCTCGCCTCAGGAAGCCGAAATGACACGACACGATCTCGCAAATACCGTCGATTCAGGTTTTGGATCCTCGCCGTTTTCTCGAATAAGTCAAGACACATTTTCTGCTTGTCAAAATGTGAATGTTTCCGGTGTAAATTCACTGCCGAAAAGCACTGAGGAACATGTTTCAGACACCAATGCATTGTTATTACAATTAATACAACAAATGGGACAGACACAGCAAAAGCTGCAAAAGTTAGACACAGTGGAACAAAATCTAAAAAAATTAGACACAATGGAACAACACCAGAGACAAACACAGCAACAGTTAGACACAGTGGAACAAAATCTCAAAAAGTTAGACACAATGGAACAAAATCTTCAAAAGTTAGACACTACACTTGAACAAACACGTGAAGATTTAACCACTGAGTTACATAACATTGAATCGAAATGTCAAAAAGTCTGTAATGACGTAAAAACACAAATTTGTGAGCATTTTCAACCTATTTTTTCGCGGCATGAAAATGCATTACAGAATCACGAAGCAGCCATAAAAGAACTGCAAGCCATTGTTCATGAAAATCATGAGACCTTGTGGGCTAAAATTGACTCAGTTGCATCTACCGATTCGGTTACGCAACTTGCAAAAACTCAGGAAAACTTAAAGGACACAGTAGATACTCTGAAACTTGGTTCAGAAAAACACACTGAGGAAATGTGTTCACTATCGGAGAAAGTAGCCGAACTTTCGGATCAGGTCACTAACTTATCTACAAAGGTAGATGATGATCTGAATGACACAAGACCTGTAGCCTTCACTGACACTGAAGAGTGCGAACAAATTAGGAAATTCAAACAAAATCAGAATCAGATTAATACGCAACACCAAAGAGAAATCCGGGAAGTACAAGATCAGCTGACACAGTTAATACAAGAATTACGTATTTCAGAGGATACTCGTGCCCCAACTTGGGAAGAGGGACTTAGAAACACGGAAAAGCCGCAAAATAATAACACAGGGCATTTCAGAAGTTATGAAAGAAATTGGCAATGTGCACCGAATTTTGAGATGGAACGGCCGACACGACCTAACAATGACCGATATGCGACTCGCCGACATGATGATTTTGACTATAAGCTGTTCATTACTACACGTAAATTCAAAACGTTTAAGAATTCTGCCAACGACATTCATCCACAAGCGTGGCTCCATCAATTCTCTCATTGTTTCCCTCCCAACTGGTCATTGGAGAACAGGTTAGAATTTATGTGTGGCTACTTAGAGAATGAGCCAGCTGTAAGAATGCGATCGGTCATTCACGATTGCCACAGTGAAGGAGAATTTTTCCATGCCTTCCTCTCAGCATATTGGTCTCAAGCCACACAAGACCGGGTAAAACATGGTATCATAATGATGAAACATTTCGAACAATCTGAATTCTCCAGTCTTGTGAAATATTTTGAAGACATGTTGCACAAGAATCAGTACCTGTCAAACCCATACAGCCCCTCAGAACTCATCCGCATTTGCTTAATCAAATTACCTGAACATTTACGACATATTATTTTGGCAGGACGTTGCAAAGACGACATTGAGGCTTTTCAGGGACTGTTACAAGAATTGGAAATTGACACTGACAATCGCGGAATGCGGAAACAGGAACACAACAATTACAGGTCACATCCGTCGCAATTCCGCGATGAAAGAAGTAATAACTGGACACGACAAGGCTATTCTCACAACACATATCGTGACCAAAACAGACACCACCCGTATGACAACCGTTGGCAGAGTAGTAATAATTACAGGGAAAGATCACCTCTCCGTGGTAATGACTATCACAGAGACAATCAGAGAAACAGACAATATGGGAACCAAAACAATTATTATCAAGGGAGACAGAATAACTTTAGACGCAACGGTCCAGCGCGCAGTTACGATTCAGGGAGAAATTCTCCACCACTTAACCGACAAGAAAGAAACTACAGGAGCTATCGACATGACGACAGACGATGTGATCGTAACGACAGACCTGAATTGCATCAGAACTGGCGGGATTTAAACAGGGCAGGGCCCTCTCGAGGAGGTGAATTTGTAGAAGTTAGGTCTCCAAATCCCAATAACGACGCGCGCCAACAAAGAGACAATAGGCAATGACTCACACCGCTGGCAGCCACAAAACATACTTATGAAACTGACGACGCAGCTGCCGTAGCTAGTAATTACGTAAAAATGGAAGACATTAGGGACATCTTACTCCAGGAACACGACATAAAACATAACAATATTGCATATCCTGTGATTCACATTACAGTAAATGATGTAAAATTTACGGCAGTACTTGACTCTGGCAGTCCCATTTCAGTAATTAGTGAAACAGCCTTTAGCAAATGCAACAAATCGAACGATTGTCCCACACTTCCGTTACGTAAGATTAAATTACAAGGTGCAATCTTTGGAAAAAGTGTAGATGTACGCCAACAAACCAACTTAGAATTCTATTGTCAAAGCCACAGCTTCTCTATGAGCTTTCTCATTGTTCCATTATTGTCGACGGAAATTATATTGGGAGTAGACTTTTTGAATGAATACAAAGCAATCTTAAACTTTCACGATGCTGAAATAGGTTTAGAGAAGGAAGGTAAGTCAATAGCTTTGAAATTTGAAGATTGGCTCTCAAACCATGACGAAGAAATCAATCGGCTTTACCTTCTGTTGGACAACAATTCGGAATTTTCTACGGAACTAGACACTAACAATCACTCTGCAAGAACTGACAGGGATGATATCGACGGCATATTTGAAATTAATGAGTTAATTCAGAATAAAATTCAAACAATTGAGAATTGTAATGACACTGATAGGCAGGACCTTTTTGAGATTTTACAAGAACATTCCACAGTTTTTACTCACAAAACAGGAACAATCAAGGGATTTCAATACCAATTTCGTGTTCGTGAGCATGCTAAATTTTGTGTTAGACCATACGTAATTCCGGCGCATTATAGGGACCGTGTTAGAACAGAAATACAATCTATGCTTGACGAGGGCATTATTGAGCCTGCAGTAAGCTCATACAACAATCCGTTACATGTTGTTGAGAAGAAAAATGGATCGATCAGGCTTGTCTTAGATTCGAGACAAATCAATACTATCATTATTCCTGAAACAGACAGGCCGCAGACGATGGAAGAACTTCTTCAAAATTTTAATGGTGTAAAAGTGTTGTCTTCCATTGATCTCAGATCCAGCTTTTATCAGATCGAACTTCATCCAGAATGTAGAAAATACACAGCTTTCCTTTGTTTCGGCGTTTGTTATCAGTTTCGGAAACTTCCCTTTGGTTTGAACATTTCTTCAGCAGCATTCATTCGCGGGCTAAATTCGATATTACCTGAGTTCTTAAAACGTCACATCACCTTATATGTGGACGATATTCTAATAGCAGAAGCTTCATGGGAACTACATAATCGCATCCTCAACAGTTTGTTACGTATTTTTGCAGAATCTGGAATTACAGTTAACTTGGAAAAGTCTGAATTCGGTAGGACAAAGGTGAAGTTTTTGGGACATATTATTTCTTCTGAAGGCATTCAGCCGGATCCTGAAAAGTTAGAAGCAATCAGAGCCATTCCAGTTCCATCCACAAAAAGACAAGTCCGCAGTTTTCTAGGTCTCGTAAATTTTTACCGTCGTTTTCTGAATATGCAAATTCTTGTTACACCAAAACTTTGTTCTCTCACTGGAAAAAATACTATTTGGAACTGGGACGAACAAGCACAGTTGGAATTCAATTCTTTGAAAGAAGCGTTACTTCACGCGCCAATCTTAGCTCATCCAGATCTGTCACAAGATTTCTGCCTTAGCACGGATTCTTCTAAAGTCGGTCTTGGTGCCCATTTATTTCAAGAAGCCATAGAAAATGACACTACCGTTCAGAAAACCATTGCTTTTGCTAGCCGAGTGCTAACAAAATCTGAAAAAAATTATTCCGTTACTGAATTAGAAGCTTTAGCTATCGTTTGGGCATTTAACAAATTCCGTTTCTTTCTTTCTGGTAAGCACGTAAAAGTATACAGTGATCATCGTGCATTACAATTTCTTATGTCTTCAAAATTAAATCATGACAGGTTAAAACGTTGGGCATTGTTTCTGCAAGAATTCCGCTTCACAATAGTCTACATTCCCGGCAAGGAGAACATTGTTGCGGACGCACTGTCACGCGCACCGGCTGGGCTTGAGAAAAGTACCACAGAAGGCAACCTCGAAAAAAATTTCAGTATTCTTTACATTCAGAAAGTCGCCTTTGAAAACTTCATCACCACATCTTTAAAGGACATTGCTCATGAACAAGATAAAGATCCGATTTGGAAAGACATCAAGAGCAAATGGCATGAAAAGACACACACACAGATTCGGCATTATTACCTGGTTAGAAACAACATACTCTTCAAACGCTGCACTGTTGATGACAAGCTATGGGTACTTTGCATTCCAGACGATTTTGTTAATAAGCTCATTTGGTACATTCATTTCAGCTACGCACATTTTGGCCCACGAAAATGTTATCATATTCTTCGAACGACTTGTTATTTTAACAATATGGAAAAGCGAATTCGAAGAGTCTTGTCTATTTGTAAACTTTGTCAAAAGGCGAAACCATCTACTGTCTCACATCGTGCTCCGTTGTTTCCCATCATTCCTTCTAAATTAAAAGAATTTGCTGCTGTTGATCTCTTGGGACCGCTTGTCAAAACATCTAATGGATTTTCGTACGTTCTAGTCGCTGTTGAACTTACTTCAAAATTTGTTTCTTTCACTCCGTTACGTAAAGCCACTGGACGGTCTGTATCCAACGCCTTTGTTAAAAATTTCTTACGTGAAGTTGGCCACGTTGCTAAAGTCATTTCAGATAACGGACCGCAATTTAGATCTGCTGTTTGGTCACGCATGCTTCGCAACCATAAAATCAAACCTGTTTTTATTTCATTGTACTCACCACATTGTAACCCCTCCGAACGGATTATGAAAGAAATCAATAAGCTCTGCAGGCTTTATTGTCACAGAAAGCATCAGCATTGGGACAGATATTTACACTTATTTGAAAACGTGCTGAATGAAATGCCTCATGATTCCACTGCTTTACCACCTACTCTTGTACTGAAGAATGAAGAACCACCGAACAGAATCAGAGAGCTTGTACCTTTCCCAAATACACGTAAACTTCGACACAAAGACATAATTGATTTGGCTCTTAAAAATATAAAATCTGCAGCAGACAAAAGGAGAAAACTACACGGTAAAGCAAATGCAAAGAAATTGTATATTGGTCAGAAGGTTCTCATTAAAGCTCATTCATTGTCACATAAGAAGAAACACTTGAGTCACAAATTCTTTCTAGTTTACAATGGACCTTACAGAATCCGACGTATACCACATGATAATTGCGTTGAAGTTGAAACTCTGAGTACTAGGAAGAGTAAAGGTTTACACCACATTTCACATGTAAAACCGTTTATTGAAAGATAAGCTGCTTTTTAACTTAGTCTTTGTCATAAAATTTTTCGCTTCACATTACTAATATGCTTTGTCAGATTTAGAATCTGTTAACATGTAACAATGTTTGAAGTGAAATATCCAGTCAAGAACCAAGAGAACTTATTTAAACAGAAATGACGAATGCATTGTTATAGTGAACAGACGACACAGTGTAATTGTGTGTGTACATTCTTGCTTGTTAGTTGCACGATTAGAACATTTACCAGTACTGCTAATGAGATTTTAATGCAACATTTTGGTTTACTTGAAAATACATTCCGGATTTAAAGTACTTTCTGTGAGATACCAGACGGCACAGTGGTTAGTTTATGTGACAGCTACACGATTTTATCATGACGCTACTAATGAGTGACAATTTACAATGTTGCTTGATCGGTGTTTCTGTTTTATATCTGCACAGTTTTTCTGTTTTATTCTGGAAAGTAAAACATGTTTTAGTAGTAACTTGTGTAGTATAGCTACAATGAGACAGGGTTTTCCATGGCACAACAATACGTTACAGCACAGTACGTTCTTCAACACAACAATAAGCGTAATAACTAAGATATCTATACGCAAAGCATTTCACTTTTGTTTATCATGTGGTAAGTACATTGACTTCTGCAGAACTTAGCTTTCGGAGGACGATAACTACGACACTTCCACAGAGATTATGTTGCGACAAGATGCACAGTTTAGCGCTACAGTACACGCATTTGAGTGATTAATCTTATACTTAAAACACTTATTTTTAAAGATTTTTTTTTTAATTACAAAGAAAGTTTTCCGTGATACATTTCATTCCATTGCTGTAATCTGTAACACCTGAGGGTATAATTACAATAATCCTCAGGGGGGTACACGCTTACTTTGTGTACCATGTGTGTGGCAACCACAAGGAACCCTAGCTAATATGGTATTTGCTTATACAACTTTACACATCGGTACCATATTTCTCTAACACACAAATTACCCAGCTATCTGATCATGTAACTGAGAGACGAACATTTATTTTACTATATCAGTGACAGATGTTTACGCAATACACAGTTGGGTAACTTCACACTTATGAAACTGTATTTTGTCTGCACTTTGAGAAACGCTCATATTTTTCGGAATCATTGTGATACTATGAGAGCTTTGAATGATATATTTGGTAATGGATTCATGATTTTTAAAGTACGTTTGAGGCAGCTGACACTTTTACCATGAGCAGAGAATTTTTTTAGGCTTAGAAATTATTGGAGGAAGTTACGACGATTTTGAGATTTGACTGAAGTGTTATGATGTTATTATTACGATGACGATGTGTACTATGCTGTTGAGGTATGTTTATGATAAATAAGCTGATGCTATATGAGGAATCTGATTATGCTATGTAGCTATTATGATGAAATATTGAAGACGTGTTGATGAATATGAATATGCATATGTGTAATAAGGTAAGGAATAAGGAGTAGGGGTTAGGGACTCTGATTTATGAAAAGGTTGTTGGAAACCAAGAATCGTACTTTAAGAGTTATGAAATGTGTGTGTATATGCATGAATGTATTACAATGCAGACGAAAATTTTTTGGACACTTATATTTATAGGATTTTGTTTCTACAGATTTGCAACGCTAATTCTTGACCTGTGAAATATTTTTATATGACTGCCACGGTAGCAGAAACTGCTGTCGTAAATATTTCCGTACGAAAGTTAAGTGACCACCTGCACGTAATGCGTCGCGGGCACCCAGCTGTGTCAGACGCCTGGAGAAAAAGCCATTATTGCGAGCCCTTTTCAGCGGCACAGGTAGAAAAAAAAAGGGGATGTGGGACGTGTCAAACACCTGGAGAACAAGCCATTAGGGTGTGCCTTTCATCGCTAATGCGACACCCTCGTTACTTGAAAACATATGATTACTCGCACTTTGTGCTAATTACTGAAATGCTTATGAATTGATGGGAAATATTCGTACATCTGCACACCTGATTACGACAAGTGTCTTTCTATGAGAGTTGAGAGCTACTGACTTACGAAATGCCACATGACTATTGAATGATGTTTTTATGCTTTGGTTTGCGTAATTGCTTATTTCATTTGATACCTGTTTTTCAGCTGTGTTGCAGCATTGCTTTTATAAAATGAAATGCATTTGCTAATGTGAACACTTTCTGTCAACAGATCTATTAAATAATTATTTTGTGATCCACATTCTTCAAAAAAGGTGCACTTGGAAAGGAAAGAACAATAAGAAGGAACTAGTAACAGTAACACATAATTTTCTTTTCAAGTACATGGTAATATTTTTTTTACAATAAGTTGTTGTGGTGCACCACTTTAATTACATAGACATTAAGATGTGATTATACATTTCCCTTAACTGCATTGTTGTCTTTAGTGTACTATTTTTTCTGCTTGTGGGTTTGTCATGTTTAGATATAAGTTATTACATTTACTGCTGCTTGCTTTGCCAATTTCCATTTTTTTGTGTCATTGCTGTTTGTATTAATTGTTTTGTACTGCTGCATTGCCTCGTCCCTTAGTATATATATCTGAGCTCAGTAGATTTAAGTTAGCTCAAGAGGGGGTAGACTATATAAGAAACTAACTATTATAAATTTATAAGAAATAGGATACTGTACAGTGGAGAAAAACTATTATTGACAGAGGATGTGAACAAAATACAGAAGGCAGGCTTAGATAGGACTTTTTGGGAATAATGATGAACAAAGGGAGATCTCCATGCAAAATACTGCAGTAAAACAAACCCTGTCCTTTCCCTTTTGTGTTATCCCACTATATGTTTGTGTACCCTTGTGTATTTGTTTTCTTCCTGTCTCTGTGTAGTTTCATAGATTTTTTTTTCTTTTAATATTAAGCTACATTCACTATGATGAGGAATACTGTTATCCTCGAATATAATTGGCATTAATAATATGTTATTCACTTTGTAAAGATGTTAGACATTATTTATTCTGTTTTGTGTTAATGCTCATGTGTGAAGTTGATGTTTCGAAAGTTACTCTGATCTTTTATGTATGTACTCATGTCATAATTCCTGTAACACTGATGTATATGTTATTTCTATTCTTTTGTAAAGCCCCTATTACTACAAATGTTATCTGTATTATTATGTTCTTTAATGATGTATTGTGTACCTTTGTTATTGTATTCTTATGTTATAAAATTGTAATTGTCACCAGTTCATGATATTATTAACTTGTAAGTTACATTTCACTGCACACGTTTCTGTTGGTCATAGTATATGGACAATATGTGAGAAGTAGGGACTGTTAGTGTTTGCACGTGTGTTGATAATTCAGCAAGGGACTGGATAACAGCATTGCTCATTCTAAGGACAATTCCAAAAAACTTTGTGAGTGCACAAGTGGTGGTTTATGGACTTGCTATATTGTCCGCAAGACTCTTCGATGGTGATTGTGCACCTGCACAGTCGCAACAAGTGGCTGCTGGCCATTTATACAAGGACTACAGTGGGTCTGCATCTTTGATGACCCACCAGTACCATTATCTCTACAAGGACTACAGTGGGTCTACATCTTTGATGATCCATCAATACCATTATTTCTACAAGGACTGCAGTGGGTCTGCACCTCTGGTGGCCCACCAATACCATACTCTCTACCAGGACTACAGTGGGTCTGCTCTGTGATGACCTACCTACCAATCTTCTTCAAACTGTCGAATGACTCTGCTGTGGGTTTGCTCTGTTGTGGCCCATTACCTGTCAGCATGTCAAGAGTCAGCACTGTCTTTCAGTTGGAAGGACAACAGTACTTCTTCAAGACTGCATGGAAATCCACTACTTCTGTGTGCAATTTCTTTTACTAATGAGACTTTGTGAAAAAAAACCTGTAATTACTATTATGATGAATGATCAGGACTATCTTTACGGACTGTGAGAAAATTTTAGCTTTTGACCAACATAGTATCAATAAGTGTGTGCATTTGATTTCTTTGTTATTGTAACTATGAAAAATTTTTTCAAATCTGTATTGGCCACTGCCCAATCCAATTTGTAAAATTGTTTGTGGGGAGCATGGGGGCTATGTAAGTAGGCTGTTTAGGTTTTTTTATTGGTAACGCCACCTCTGTATGAAAATCACTGGCTGTGCTGTGTGCAGTCTGCAGCTGCTTTGCATTGTTGTAATACTCGCCATTGTAGTGTTGGGCAGCGGCAGCTGGATGTGAACAGCGCGTAGCGTTGGTCAGTTGGAGGTGAGCCGCCAGCAGTGGTGGATGTGGGGAGAGAGATGGCGGAGTTTTGTAATTTTTCATGAACTGGTATATTTATATATGATGATATCAAGGTAAATACATTGTTTGTTCTCTATTAATATCTTTCATTTGCTAACTATCCCTATCAGTAGTTAGTGCCTTCAGTAGTTTGAATCTTTTATTTAGCTGGCAGTAGTGGCGCTCGCTGTATTGCAGTAGCTTGAGCAGCGAAGATTTTGTGAGGTAAGTGATTTGTGAAAGGTATAGTTTAAGGCTAGTCAGGGCCATTCTTTTGTAGGGAATTTTGAAAGTCAGATTGCGTTGCGCTAACAAAATATTGTGTGTCAGTTTAAGCACAGTCCTGTATAATTGTTCAAAGGGGACGTTTCAACTTAGAAATGTTTAATTTCTGCTGATGAACTGTGTGATTAGTGATAGTGAATATTATGGACTGTTACTTGGACTTTTTCTACAAGATGGGTACCACTAGGATATGTTTAATTTCTGCTTATAAACTCTGATGAACAGTGTGATTAGTGATAGTGAATATTATGGACTGCTGTCTGCACCTGCTCAACATTGCTGGGTGCCACTGATGAAACTGTTTCTACTGACATAATGTCACCTGTTGGTGTCTGCACTTGCTCAACATTCCTGGGTGCCACTGATGGACTGCTTCTACCGAAATGATGTCACTTGTTGGTGTCTGCACCTGTTCAACATTGCTGGGTGCCACAGATGGAACTGCTTCTACTGAAATAAAGTCACTTGTTGGTGACTGCACCTGTCAATATTGCTGGGTGCCACTGATGGACTGCTTCTACTGAGATAATGTCACCTGTTGGTATTGGCACCTGTTGACCATTGCTGGGTGCTACTGCTGGAACTATCAACTACTTGTTTTTTTTTTTTTTTTGAATCATTCAAAGCATTTTATGTGAACATTTGTATAAACTGATTTTTTGTGTATTCTGTAAACTATTATGTAAAGTCACATGTATGAAAGAATTTGTATAGCTTACTGTATTTTATATATTAGGTTATTGAAAGGTCAGTGCAAAGCCAGAATTTTATCTAGTTATGTGATATTTTTGTATTATTTTTATCTTTTATTTTTTGCCTGTATTTTTTTTGTACGAATTTGGTGGTATTTTCACCACCAATGCTGGCAAAAATACCATCAAATTCTAGCCCATGGAGGAAGGGCATATGAAAGGTGGCTACACTGAGCCACAGCGCCAGAGATCGCGCCAGAGAGTTTTGTTCGGCCGCCTCCACTGGCTGTGATTATTGAGAAGTAGCGGAGTGCAGTGCTTGTCGAGAACTCGTAGTAGTGAGTGCTTGCTGAGATGTGGTAGTGAAAAGTTCTTGTCGAGATGTCGTAGTAGTGAGTGCTTGTTCCATGTTCTATGCAGTTATTTGATGGGCTAGATAGCAGATGTTGTTCTAATGGAGATGTTGTAATGATTAGAGTGCTTTTCGTCAATATATATGAAGGTAACAAAACTCGTTTTTTTTCTCGTTATTTCAATGTCTTGAATAATGCGTCATTACAGGTTCAGTCAACAAAGCATCTGGCTTGTGTTGTTGTATTAGAGTGTAATTCTGGTTTTCTTCCGCAATTATAGTATTTCTATTTTTTAATTTCTTCAGTATAAATGATATTTAAAAGTTCTTGTCTTATTGAAGAAGAACCGTGGCAGATGTGTACGTTGAATCACACTTCCACACACAGAACAGCTACACTTGTGCTTTGTTGGCTTCGTAGGTTTTATAGTTGCTGGGGACTTAATTAATTAATTGTATTAACGGAAATTTTCATTTTATTCTTTGTTGTTGTTCTATACAGTCAGATTGCGTACAAATATTAATCAGGGCAAACCGTTTACGAGACTGCGTAATCGGACATACAGCTACTAAATCAAAAAATTAGAAAAACATTAGCATTAAAAATAATAATTAAGCAAGCCCCCATGCAACTTCCGGAGAATATAGGAGTAGGTATACTGGAACATTAATGTACAATCAGTCTGTTATACCTTGCCTAAAAAAGACTACTTTATCTAAAAAAGGAGAGGGAAATTGAAAGTAGATTAGTGGAGTATCTCTTTCGTTTTAGAAGTAGCAGTAGTACTCGTGACGAACTTTGGGAACTGTAGTAACGTTGCATGATCAACTCGTGACAAAGAGTTAAACATGCATTTCATTGGAAAATTTGGAAAATACTTTCGATAATGCGAAAGAGATAAAAATAATTTTACATTTCAGTAGTGTTCTATCAACTACTAGGATGAATGGAAAATTCACTTTGTGTGAAGTACTGACGAAAGAGAAGATAACAGAAGGATTAGGGTAAAACGTACCATCGCCGATTAAGAGAGTGTACATACTAGGATTAAGGAATGGCAGGGAAGGAAACCATCCTGAAATTTTCCTTTATTAATTTAAATAAACCACGAATAGCTTATATTTGAATAATTGGACGTGAATTTGGATCACCATCCTCCTGAATACGGTTTATTGTGGTAACTACTGCGCCATCGTACTTGTCTGACGGGGTGAGGCCTAAAGGTAACGGCTTTCTAGCGAGTTTCTTTCATAAAATGAGCACAAGCACATCGCTCGTAAGTACCTGACACCTCACAGATCGTCAGTAGCTATGTAATTCTGTTCAGTGAGTGCTACATCTTTCTTAAGAAGTTAAGGCCCATACCGCTTACCGCGACGGCAGATCTTTGACTGGTGTTGACTGCTGGCTGATCAGAGCACTGGGCGCGTATGTCCGGGAAGTCACCTCACGCAGTAGTAAGCAAAACGGACCCTTGCCCCTCTCGTCCTGGGCAGCACACCGGAGCAGAAGAGATAGAATCCCATGTGTTGCGTGTTTGATCTGGCCCATTCGACCAGCAGCTCTCATCCTGATTGTGTGACTTCAGCAGGCAGCGAGCCTTCAGATTACGCTCACATGGTTGAGCTTTGCATTTTGCATTCGGACTAGCCGTGGAAATTGTGCCATTGATTTCGCTTTTGGTCTCATCAGAACAAGTGCTCATAGGTATCCGGTTCTGAGTTAACCATCTGTAAATTCACGTCACTAACATACATATTGTCTCAACTGTAAGTTTATTCTTCAAAGTAGTGCAAATTTATCTTAACTGATTTTTGTACCACGATGGTGGGAGGAGACGTCAAATGTTCTAGTCCAGTGTGTGAGTTTACTAATAAAGGTTATCTTTGTATATTTGAAGTATTCATACATCATACCTTATTTGTTTTAGGTTTTGGATTCCTGAAATGATCATCTTACTCTTTCTTTTATCCACACATTGCAGTACGTGTACCATACCATACTAATCTAAGAGGGAATATTTGAAAACTGCTTCATGCAAAACGTGCTCCAGTCATTTATATTCCAATTTTCTCACGAGCTGCGCCACATATGCTTACTGTCCTGCTAAAACTGAGCATATAAGGCCAAAATTTACTACTTTATACGGCAATTTAGTGTGTAGTTTGCACTCAATATGCTAGGTTAAAACTTGATGCTTGCAAGTAGCTCCCCCACAATTCTCCCTCACCCTCCCACCGCTCTTGCCGGCAACTATCGCAGAAACTGCGTTCATAATCTTCTGTGAACACTCAAGTAGAGTTTTAGATGGAGTATCAGGCTTGCAATGCGAGAGGCAATAATGAGCAAATGTATGTGCCATGATTACTCGTTTCCACTGTTGTTTAAGTTGTACAATGAAGAGGCAACGGAACCACCTAGATGTGAGAGTTGCCACAGACTGATTATCAGCTTCATAGGATTCACTAACGATGAATAAGTAATCGCTGAAAGTGAACAGGAATTGAGCTGGACGCTCAATGATATATAATGTGTAGTAAGTCATGGCTGTAACGTACACATAAACAACAAGCAATCAAGAAGATCGTGTTTGGAGATAGACATGCTGAATAACTTCATCATCGTGTAGCTACTATTGAAAAGGTATACGAAAGGTGAGGTGGTGGTGGTGGTGGTTAGTATTTAACGTCCCGTCGACAACGAGGTCATTAGAGACGGAGCGCAAGCTCAGGTTAGGGAAGGATTGGGAAGGAAATCGGCCGTGCCCTTTCAAAGGAACCATCTCGGCATTCGCCTGAAACGATTTAGGGAAATCACGGAAAACCTAAATCAGGATGGCCGGAGACGGGATTGAACCGTCGTCCTCCCGAATGCGACGAAAGGTGACATCTTAGAAACTGACAAAGAAGGAAGACTCAAAAGAAACAAACTAGGTGGCAATCCACAAACTAAAAGACGACTCTATGAAAATAGACTGACGTGACAAAAGTCGACTGATCGCTCCTAATGTCTTGTAGAACCTCCTTTTGCCCGGCATAGTGCAGCAACTCGACGCAGCATGGACACATAAAGCCATTGGAGGCCCCTGCAGATAGACTTAAATAAGCTGCCTCAGTAGCCGTCCATAAATGCAGAAGTGTTCCCAGTGCAGAATTTTGTCCACGAACTGACCTCTCGATTAAGTGTCATAAGCATTCGATGGGATACGTGTCGTGCGATCTGGGTGAGCAAATCAAACGCTCCAATTGTGCAGCATGTTCTTCAAAGCAAGAGCCAACAATTGTGGCCTGGTGACACGTTGCAATGTCATCCATAAAAATTCCATCGTTTTGGTAACATGAAGTCCGTGAATGGCTGCAGATGGTCTGTAAATAGTAGAACATTACCAGAGGACGAGGGTGGTTGGTTTGTTCGTTTGGGGGCGGCACGAAACAGCGAGGTAATGGGTCACATCAAATTAGGGAAGGGAGTAGGGCGTGACCGTTCCCAGAAACCATCCTGGCGAGAACGAAATCCATTCCATGTAAACACAACCCACATTATTGCGGTCTAGCCACTGCCTTTTACAGTGACTTGTTAACAACTTGGGTCTATGGCTTCGTGGGGCTGCTCAACACTCGAATCCTACTGAGATTAGGACTTACCTGTCCAGGCTCCGGATTTACAGTCGCCTAGGGTTCAACCGATATGGTCACGAACCCAGGAAAGGGGCTACAAGCGATGTCGTGTTATTGACAAAGGCACTCTCGTCGGTAGGCTGCTGCCAAAGCCCATATTTCGCCGCACTGTCCTAACAGATACATTCGTCGTACGTCCCCATGATTTCTGCTGTTGCGTCACGTAGTGTTGCCTGTCTGTTAGCACTGACAACTCTACGCCAGGACCGCTGCTGTCTATCGGTAAGTGAAGAAAGTCGGCCACTGCATTGTCTGTTGTGAGAGGGGTGATGATTGAAATTATTCTTGGCACTGTCTTGACAGTGCATCTCGGAATAATGAAATTCTGGATGATTTTTGAAATGAAATGTCCCTTCCGTCTAGCTCCGACCACCGTTCCGCGGTGAAAGGTTTTTAATTCCCGTCATGTGGCCATAGTCACGTCGGAAACCCTTTCACATGAATTATCTGCGTTCAAGTAACAGTTCTATCAATACACTGCCCTTTTATCCCTTGTGTAAGCAATACTACTGCCATTTGCATATGTGCATATCACTGTCCCATGAGTTTTGTGATCTCAGTTTATATGGCTCCTAACTTTTAAAACAGAGCAGGAATACGGCAATGGGTCAGCTGTTTTTGAAGCATAACTCTTTATAGGTGCGAAGGAAGAGCGGTGGGGATCTCAGAAGTGAAACATTCAGAAACATCAGACACGTTGGGTCGCACGAGACATGATCATATTGATTCATTGAGTGAGGAATGAGGAGTAGCGGAGAGAACAAAAAAATCGCCTAATAGACTACATGAAGAATCGACCGACAGAAACAGAGTGCACGCATTACACAATAGTTCTCAACTACTGTGTCGCACGAGACATGATCATATTGATTCATTGAGTGAGGAATGAGGAGTAACGGAGAGAACAAAAAAATCGCCTAATAGAGTACATGAAGAATCGACCGACAGAAACAGAGTGCACGCATTACACAATAGTTCTCAACTACTGTACTAGAAGTGATACGGCAACGAAACTATCACAAGTCAGACCTAATGATAGGAGTAGTATGTAGTTTCTCGATGATGCGGGATACAGAATGCTAAAATGAAGAATATAGCTGGAAAGTGAATGGAATGGGAAACTACTAATACTTCACGCCAGCCTCATTCCTATACAGTTTTTTCTAGTTTGGTTACTAGTTAGGTTCAAATGTGTGTGACATCCTAAGGGACCAAACTGCCTAAGTCATCAGCCCCTAGACTTACACATTACTTAAACTAACTTATGCTAAGAACAACAACACACACACCCATGCTCAAGGGAGGACTAAATCCTACGGCTAGACGGTCCGCGCAGTCCGTGACAAGGCGCCTCAAACCACGCGGTCACTCCGCGCGACACCAGTTAGGTAACGTAATAAAGGGAGGAAAACGAGAATTCAATTCCACAGAACAGATGCACCGCGACACGGGGAATAAACTATTGAGCATGGTAATAACATGCTCTAATTGAGTGTTACTTCATTTCCTTACCAAGCGTGATGGCTTCTTGAGTGTTTTAAGACACAGTGGTCTGATTACAAGGAACGTAAATAGTCGGAATCTGATTTCTTAAAAAACAGTAGCTACTTTATCTTACAGAAATGAAAATCCGATCTCAGAGAAATATAAACAATTTCATGTAAAAAGAAATGCAAATATCAATCCGTTTCCGAACTGTTTTCATGAAGCTGTAAAAAGAAATGCAAATATCAATCCGTTTCCGAACTGTTTACATGAAGCTGTTTTGGTCAGTTCTGGAACTATTCTACACGCCTGATGATTTAACTTTCCACTAACAACTTATCTCTTTTGATTAACATCCGGGAACATTCGGTTTTTACAAACATGAAATTTCATAGAGAGGAGGAATGAGTGTCCTTTCAACGTCCCGTAAACGACAATATCATGACATATGATGCTAAAGGTTGGTTTGTACGACAGTAAGAACAATGCGAGCCCTTAATTTTGGGTACCGCTGCCAACTTAAATTAGGAGGTTAAAAGTATAATTGTAGCTCCTGACTTCCGCATGCAATTCCATTGTGTCGACCACTAGACTACGTCAAAAATTATAAAAATAAAATAAAAACTCTAGTGGACTGTAACGCTGTATGATGTCCATTTCTCGTTATTGTGGATACATGCTCATCACATAATGAGAAATAAATTTTCAAAGAGAAACGAAAATCCTATTTCCGACGAATTCCATTTTTATGCTAATGCGCGCAGACATTTTCGTACAGAAATCCAGTTTGTAAAGACCGTAGTGATGCACTGGAGGGAATAAAATATTTATCGGGAAAAGTTTTCGAGCAGTGTGAGATGCAACGCTGTTCCCGAAATGACTCGCATGGAAGTAAAGCATAACAAAGAATTCGGGAACTTTTATTGGTTTCCACAACTGAACAAATTGGCTGGTCTCGCCTTTTTTTCTTTTTTCCCCTCACAGTCGCTTATTTACAGCGTTGAACAGTAACTTCGGTAGAGCCCTTCTACGTTGCTTTTAGGCAGTGTTATTTTTATACTGAGGGTCTATCTTGATTAATTGTACTCATTAAGAACCTTAGTGAGAGAGAGAAAACTGACACACAGCACATGGCACTCCGTTCTGTAACCTACACCTCAGGTCACGTACAAATGATAAAAATTCGAAGTAGCTGAAAAACAGACCTGTCCTCATTTAATTCCTTTTTACCCAAATGTTTCACACAAGTTGCTGGTCTTTATGAACTTCGCAGTACCCACAGAATCATATTGTTTCCTTCTGCTTGTGGGTTTTCAAGAATTTTTACAGTACCGTAAAAAGTTTATCTAATGTTACTTTTATGTTAACTCTTAATATGTGCTCATAAAGTGATCTATGTCTCATCAATAGAGTGCTGTGGAGCTTCTTATGGGCATTAAGAATCTCAAACTCCTCGTATTAGCTTCACTATCAAAAAAGTTGGAACTAAGGGAGAAATTTCATATAAAGTGAATGAAGACACGTCGCCTGTTTGAAACAAACCCTTGACAGGCAAGGCGTCAATACCTCCTCACGACAGCAAATAATACTTTGAAATTCTGACATAAAAGATTTAAAAGTAGTTCAGTCGTCGCACAGTTTGTCAAATCGCCTATTATACTGATACTGAAGAGTTTGTCTACTTTTGTCATGAAGCCTTTCGATTTTCAAGAAGACAATGCTGCAGTGGAGTTGGAATTCATCAATCTTCAAAATCATTTATCTTTAATGTTGGTTTCTTGAAGCTTCGAAAAAATACGGTCTCTTTTTCTTAAAGAAAAACATCCACTTTTGGTCTGGGTTGGTCTCACCCAATTTTGGTCCAGGTTGATCTCAAAGTGAAGGCAATGTTCAGTTCTGCATATGTCTGAGAGGTTTCTTTTCCCAGCGTGAAATTTATAGAAACCAAGAACAGAAACAGATTGATTGATGAACACCAGGGAAACTGTATTTGAAAAAAAAATGGTTCAAATGGCTCTGAGCACTATGGGACTCCACTGCTGTGGTCATAAGTCCCCTAGAACTTAGAACTACTTAAACCTAACTAACCTAAGGACATCAGACACATCCATGCCCGAGGCAGGATTCGAACCTGCGACCGTAGCGGTCGTGTGGTTCCAGACTGTAGCGCCTTTAACCGCTCGGCCACTCCGGCCGGCACTGTATTTGAAAGGCAGCCCATACCTACCCTCCCAACTTCAAAAAGCTGGTTGATGACACAGAGGACTGCTATCCGTCTCTTTAACGTTAATAAGTCTGTTCAAAACTATTCTTACATTTGTAAATTGTTACTAACTGCATTTCAGTTTCTTAAGTATGAACAACTGAATTTCATTTTGTTTTCCTTATGTACAGCCTAATTAAAATTCATTTCATACTTGCTGGAAAGGAGGGGTTACAGACAAAAACGTAAAACCTTGTTAAAATGTTCTTATTGCTTTTATTGCTGTCCTAGTTTCTTTTGGTAGCTCCCAGGCGGATTTAAAAACGGCAAAGTGACTCACGAGCTCTTGGTAGATAATAATGTAATGCGTGCTGAATTCTATAATTTGATTTGTTTTATGAAAAATTAAATATATTCTATTCCTTTGAATAAAGATCGGTAACAAAGAAAGGCAGCAAATAAGCTAGGAGAGATTAACCCTGCTCAACGCGCGATTACGCTGTGGAGATGATGACGTTGCATAAAAGATGATTGAGTATAGGCACGCCTAAGACTGAATGTTTATTTGAGAAGTATATCTGGAATACTGCGGAACCGAGCATACAGAGAGAGTAAGTCGTAAACCCGTACGTGAGAAGTATACTAGCGAGGACCTGCTTACAGGAAGACAAAGAGCATTATTTACAAGTAGAGCGTAAAGCAGTTTTGCTGTTTGCGTTTCAGAGACATGAAATGAAGCATTATCTGTTACTGAAAAACCTTCAAAACCATTAGTAGCCCGCCACTATGTCCGAGTGGTTCTAGGCGCTTCTGTCCGGAACCACGTTGCTGCCCCGGTGGCAAGTTCGAATCCTGCCTCGGGCATGGATATGTGTGATGTCCTTAGGTTAGTTAGGTTTAGGTAGTTCTAAGTCTAGGGGATTGATGACCTCCGGTGTTAAGTACCATAGTGCTTACAGCCATTTTTGAACTATTAATAATTGATGTTTTGTGACATAACGTTCTGATAAAAGTGTTCCAAAGGAGGCACTTACGAAAAATTTATGTCAGCATTGTACTGAAGAAGGCGGTATCACGTACGTATGGATTTATTTTAAAAACTTTGCATCCGGTAGGTGGAAAGAAATAAATTGTTCAATAAAGCAATGAATACGTGACACCGTTTAACAACTGTTGAATGATTAGCTTAATGTGCTTAACCGTTCTGTACTGCAACGTGATTAGGTCTTAATGGGGCCAACGATCTTGAAAGAACAGTTGTAAACTGAACCACTCCAAAAAAATATAGTGAACTGAGATTGTTGAGCTTGTTGAGGCAGAGCCACCTATCGAATTACGTTTCCTTTGAGTGGAAATAGTAAATGCAGCTCGCAGTTTGAGCTTTAATGGTTTAATGGTTGCGTGGTTCCATGTAGGAGATACATGATGATGAGAAAAATGTGAGCGTAAAGAACAGGGCCTGATCGTAGTCTACTTCTCTGGATTCACACAAAAGAGGCCGCCGAGCTTGATCCCCGAAGGACGAATTGCCATAACATATGTGAGAATGTGAGATAATGTCCGCCCCCGGTGGCTGAGTGGTCAGGGCTAGATAATGTCAATCCTAAGTGCCCGGGTCCGATTACCAGCTAGGTCGGAGATTTTCTCCGCTCACGGTCTGGTTGTTGTGTTTTCCTCATCATCATCATTTCATCCCCATCGACGCGCAAGTTGCCGAAGTAGCGTCAAATCGAAAGACTTGCACTCGGCAAACGGTCTACCCAACGGGAGGCCCTAGTCACACGACATTCACATTTATGTGAGATAATGCGAAGACGTACTAAATGCACAGTGATCCAGTTGCCTCGCAACGCCTTAAAATACCACAAACACGATTTTCGTATGATTTCTGTTTATCTCGCAGAAAAAATAGTCACAACCTTTTGGTAAGAAAATTAAAGTAATTAAATTTTGTACTGTGATACGTCTTCGCTAGAGGCGAAGTTTTCGACTTCTACAAGATAAACGTACAAAGTGATCTTCAAACGCGTTTCCTGGAATATTCCGAAAACAGTGGCCTCCAGCGAAAACGTATCCCAGTAAAATACGTTAACTACACCAAATTTTCTACAAAAAGTTTTCGTTGATTTTTCTATATGACTACCAGTTTGCACATAGCGAAAATTTCGCTCGCGTTTTTTGAAGACCTTTGCAGATTGCAAACACCTCCATATGTAGGGGCAGATGAATCAGCCTGTGTATTTCAGAACATTGTCTCCGAGAGCAGTGATGAGAAACTTTACGTCATCACCTCTTCTCCTCGTGATGGCGAACGATCGGTCGCTTGCAACTGGCTTCGCAGATTCGTATACTGCACCCAAGCGGCGCTCAATGCAGACAGATGTCAGAGGAATACATGAATTGCGCAGTAATGACGCTGGTGGAATCGAGTCAGCAACGCGGTCTATTTCATTCCTAGAGGCTAGTAGAAGTGGCGATGAACTGAACTCACTAGGCAGTAGAGATGACAGATCCGTCAACACATTTCGGCAGCACTTAACGTCACCTGCTACACGTACGGCCCATGTGTGAATGGGCGGAAGCATTTGCTGCATAAGCCACGACCAAGTTAGTTACCGGAAACCCAGCATGATGTCGCCTTCGTTAGCACGTACGTACTCGCATTCGGAAGGACGACGGTTGAAATCTGCGTCCATCCTGCGTTCACCCTGATCTGTGTTTTCCATGATCACCTCAAATTGTTTCAAGCAAATGGCGGGATGGATTCGTTAGAAGGACACGTCCGATTTGCCGCCACCAGACAGTTTTAGATTTCCTCGCACTTCGTTGAAGTACGAGATTCGGAGTTACGGGTTTTTTCCACTCCCCTCGAAAGTAAGAGATTTGAAGTTAATGTTTACTCCGCTCCGTTTTAGTCTGTCGTACGGCTCGAACAGTGCTGTTATCTAACATTTTAGAGGGAAGTTTTTACTGTGTTACAGCAATGGCTGGTTCATCCAGTGTTCATAAATGATCAGCCAGTCACGTATCCATTTGTCGTACTTCAACTGTCTGTTTTAGAACATCTGACCAATTTCACACTTTTTAAAATATATGAGATAGTGTGGTTTAGGGCACAAGCATGAATGAAGCTGGGAGATAGTGAGAGAAATTGTGTCAGAATTACTCTTACTTATTTATGACGTTTTAGCCATTTCCATTACATTCGTTAGTGCTGATGTTGGTAGGGGCATTAATAATTGAGCGCCCTTAAACTGCAAATACACACACACACACACACACACACACACACACACACACGTACGCACTCATGCACGCCCACGCATACACGCCAAGAGTGTGATCTTTAGTGAAGCAATACTGTCTCCGATTTATTCTTCTATTTTAAGGAGCTCTGTTGCCTCATACTTTTACTTCACATTTGCAATCATTGGCCCTGACGATATAAGTAAGTTAACTGTGATATTGACCGCGGGGCAATAGAGGCTTATGAAGAAGACGAGTTAGGCAATTGTCGAATACATAAAGCATTTCCCGAATTATGTGCTGCAGGAGTGTCGTATGAAGGTTGGAGTCCTCTTGTAATGTCATGGCGATGTCACAGAGCATAGCTCTAACTCACCGATCAAGTGGCACTAACCACACAGACACCTTCCGCAGCGTGTAACCATGTGTGGACACTCGTTCGCCCTATGTGACCATCATCCGTCTACATAACTACGCTGCTGCAGTCACTTAGGTTATGCTCTATAGATTTTTACAATAATTAGATCTCTCTCAACACCAGGATGTGATTCTGTCACTCATTCTGTTTTAGCCTTAAGGAAACCTCCTTCCTACCCTCATCTTCACCCTCTTCTATAGTTTTGATACAAAAATAAGATGGAATATTTCGTAAGTTATCCATGGTTCCTCTGACCCAGCAACATCTGTGACAACCTATTGTTGGCCAATCTACCCGGTTGAATAATCGTGGTCTAAGAAATTCTGTCGTTCGTAATACTTCTTCCAGAGATTAACTGGACTTGTTCAAAGTTGCTTCTGAATCCACTGAGTCCTGTCGTCTAGCGGGACTGAAATAGAGTGAAAATTAGGTGTCTTACAGATTCACACGTGATCGGCGGAAATGATGTGTCTCAAAGGTAAATAGTAACTACTGACCTGTCAAATGTCAAAGAATAAACCTATCTGTCTATACTGTGGTTCTACTTCCTTTGCATTACTTTTCATGACTTCATCCTTTCTACTAAAACTGTCCCCATGTTTACGTAGTTCGATCACTTTTTTTATATACACATGGATAATATTTACTCGGTGTAGGTTAAATATAAATTTCAGAAAACTTATCGATTTTCTGAAAGAGCGCGTATTGTTGCAGCTGATTTTGCTACTTTCCTTAGTTATGAGAGATTTTTGTAATGTCTCAGCCGAGTATTGACACTTTTCTTTGTAGTTCCAATGCAGGCTCGGGGTGTTTAACAGTACCTATCGCAGGCTTCTAGGTGTTGTAGTGGCGTTTAGCAGACAAAGTGTTGGTAAGGAATACATGGTCCATGCATGCAATATGTCTGAAGATCGGATTACTTTCAAATCTTCCGATCCACACGCTAACAGAAAAGATAGCGCCATTGTCAGTCCCTGTACAAGCCGCCTCTTGAGCATCTGAAACGCGACTCCTGAATGTGTAGCCTGCGTCGCTCTCACACCACTAAATTTAATTGTGTAACATCTCCTCCCTCCCATCTGCTTGAAGAAAATGTTCAGATGTGTGTGAAATCTTATGGGACTTAACTGCTAAGGTCATCAGTCCCTAACCTTGCACACTACTTAACCTAAATTATCCTTAGGACAAACACACTCATCCATGCCCGAGGGAGGACTCGAACCTCCTCCGGAACCAACCACACAGACCCTAGACCGCTCAGCTAATCCCGCGCGGCCCTTCTGCTTGATTGACATCACATACCATTATCGTCCGACTTCAACAGCTACCATAAATTGTTAAGTTTGCAACTAAGAGGTTTGTCCGTGATGCTCCACCGACGCGCCGCATTCTTGTCTTTGAAGAGTACGTCCTACGGGTCATAGCAAATCCGACCACGTGTACGTGAAGCACTCACAATGTCATCGGCTCCAGTACAGCAAGCTAGTCAGAGCTTGGGGTCTTCGCTGTGTGCGTGGCCTGAAGTAGGATATTTGATGGTCATTCACATTTCAAATTATTTCGCATCCTAAAGGCAAATTTCTGGATATGGGCCCTACATCACAATTTTTTCTGTACTAAGTCCCCTCTATAATGGCTAGAGCCTGTAATAGGGAATGTGAAACACGTTACCCACACTGAATGCCAGCAGAGGAGGGCATTAATCCGTAATAGACCAAGGGCCTGACATATTTTGATTGTCTAAATTCCGATCCGACGTTAAGATTATATAGAGACTTACCAAAATTATATCGCTTATTTTTTAGTTAAAGGGGAAGAAATGGTGTTCCTCCATTGTTGTTTTTGTCCTCGGCCTACTGTTACCTGGTCGCAGAACTCAATTTACTTCTTTTCTTGAATAGCAACAGTTCTGGAAATCTTCGCTCAGACGTTTTCATTACGCGTGTAGGTGTGCAAGTTCTTTTGATTTTATCGACAAGACTTTGCTTTCGCTGTGACTAATGTTTGAATTTTTACAGCAAAATATCTGCCTCATTGTGTCATATTGAGAAATATTTACCTTTATGTTACAAAGTTCCATCCTGCAAAATATCTGTCTCATTGTGTCATATTGAGAAATATTTACCTTTATGTTACAAAGTTCCATCCTGCAAAATATCTGTCTCATTGTGTCATATTGAGAAATATTTACCTTTATGTAACAAAGTTCCATCCGCCTTTCTTATAAATAAACCATCCAAAAAATATTCCGTTCCCATCTTCCATTTGCGGAGTTAGCTGTATTTTTGAATTTATTTAATTTACATTACAAAATATTTCGTAAATATGTTTTACCATGTGACCAAACCAGAAATGTACCATCCCCAAATGGATGCTATACAGATATTCGCTTTTTCCACAGTTGAATGCTCGAATTTTTCCGGATAAAAGTTAGCTATGGATGAACGCTACTGTTTCTTCATTGCGGATTCATCGACTTGTTCATAGAATTAACTCTCCCAATAGCACTGACTAGAAGTAAGACAATGTCTAAAAGGAGTAGGTTATTCTTTAACAACAATTTAAAGAATAAATTGTGGCGGTAATTTTTAGGTTGACCAAAAGACGCGCTCCCTGGCCGCTAGATGGCGATAACATCCGTGACAATGATAAAAGATAGCGAGGCCAGAGATGGTTCAAATGGCTCTGAGCACTATGGGACTCAACTGCTGAGGTCATTAGTCCCCTATAACTTCGAACTAGTTAAACCTAACTAACCTAAGGACATCACTAACATCCATGCCCGAGGCAGGATTCGAACCTGCGACCGTAGCGGTCCTGCGGTTCCAGACTGCAGCGCCTTTAACCACACGGCCACTTCGGCCGGCTAGGCCAGAGATGATTATTAATGAGCAATCCAGGCCGCACTAATTAATTAGCAGCTGTCTGTGTTGAAACGAGAAAGAGCCTAGACGCATATGATGTCTTGTGCAGAAAATGTAAGCACACCAAGTGATATTAAGCTTTTAAATGTGTTATGAAAAGCTGTGTGAAAATACACACGGGACAGTTTCAAAAAGTCGTTTGAATGTTTATTTATTAGTCCATGAAAGCACATCCTAATAAATATTTGGACGTCGAAAGGACCTGAAAGGACATAGTAATGATGGAGGAAGACACCAACGTGTCACCGCAGCGTTGAATAGGTATAAGAAATAACTTGAAGAAGGGACATAAGAACATTTTTAATTTTTATTTGTATGTATTCATAACAAAATCTTATTGTTCAATTTTTTCTTCATTAGCTACGGGGACTCTTCGAAGAGCCAAACTCCCTCCTTTATCCGATGATATATTCCACAATAATGTTAAAAATCATTTAGGCCATTAAAATAATATTTACCTTTCATTTCAAAATCCTTTTTCCATAATTTTACAATTTCAAGAAAACGCGAATGTGATATAATCTCTATGATAACGGTTTGTGGATGATATATTTGAGATCTGGTCATTTGCTAAAAAAGGTTTAAGGGAATACGTTTCTGTCTAAATAACATAAAATCATAAATCCAGTCAACTGTGGAAAAGGAATATGACAACCGGATATCTATCCTGGATGTTTGGTTATGACACAGGCCGATGGAAGTTTAGAACATAGCGTTTTCCACAATGCCTCGCATAAAGACTGATTTCTTGCATAGCAATTCTAACCATCATCCACAGGAAAAGAAAGGTCTTGTCGTCAAATTGAAAAAAATTTGCACACCTGAACACTTACACGCCAAACTCAAACATATAAAGAAAGTTTTCCAGAAAAGTTGCTATTCTGAAAATGATGTAAATGAATAGAGTTCTGCGGCCAGCTAACCGTAGGTCGAAAACGAAGGCAAACAAAAAGATTGAGATCACAGTATCTCTCTCCCTCTCTTTCAGACAGACACACACTCACAAAAGGGAAAAGAAACGCTCTATAGTTAAGAAAACATAATTTTTTTCAAATTTTATCTACAATGACAAACTATTCTCCACGGGTATAAAGAGAAGCCATTAAAATATATAAGCATTTGGACACTTAAACAAAACAGAAATCATGGAAATCAATAATTTATTGACAGTAGCTATACAGCACCGACATATTAGTTTTTTTGACAGATGATACGTCGATAATTAACTTTTCGGGGATTATCTTTGCTTTTTATGTGTATACTCTTATCACGCCCTTTTCACGGTATTTAATGTCCCTCTCCTACGCCTGGTACCTAAATACGCTGGACTCAGAGAACCCATGAGCCCATTTTAGTACGTCCAATAGAGCTATGGTCGGAGCGTGAAGAACGAAAATATTTATGGACTCCGACCAAATAAGGTGGAAAATTTACGAGCAGTGTAGGCATAATGCCGTGAAAGACTTCACTGTAATTTCAAAGTTGTTTGTTTCATTATTGTAACGACATCTCTTCCCCCCCCCCCCCCCCCTCTCGCTATCTTTTCTTGGTCTATTCTCAATGCGTTTCCTTAGGCCATTGGTCATGCTCTTAGAGAATTTTCACTTCGTTTCACTGTGCCCCAGATTTCATTATCGAATGGTTCTTTTTTGAACGTTCTTCAATTTCAAATTTCTGTTCATCATCAATAGATACACTCACCTAGGCTTACTTTGCATTCGTGAGTTTTATTTTTAAATTTTTGTCGTACCGTAATATTACACAGTTGATAACTCCTTGTCTGGTGGCCTTTCCCCGTTCCCATGTACATCCTATTATTTTGTAAGTACGGAAGACGGTGGTTGCTAAATCAGATGATGTCAGTGGTACGGCTCTAGCACCGTCTCTCCCTCAATTCATGTTCTCCTTAATCGTGTCTTACATTCACACTTCCTATAATAGCGTCCCAATCACCCATAACTATCAAATTTTTAACCAAAAAGACACATATTTTATCAAATTCTGTATTCCCTGATATCTTCTCTCTATTTCCTCATTACCAGCGTTTCAAGCGGACATTTTAGTTTTTACAGTAGCGGCTACTGCTGGCATAGTGTCAGTCCTCAGAAAAATAATTCGTTCACTGCGTTGCTAATAGTGACTCATCGAATTACATACCTCTCCATAACGATGCCGATTCTCGGAATCCATTCACGTCTGATATAGTTGTCCACCCGCGCCCTTCTAACCCTAAATATCTCTCCTCTTTCCATTTAATTTCATGTTTCTGTATGATGCCTAACGTTAGCCTGCTCATTTCTCTTTCCACATTCTCGAGTTTTCCTGCGTAGTTCAGTGTTCTGATACACAGAAGTGTTGTTTGCGCTTCTTCCCACGCTAAAGGAAACAAATGCTCATCATAACTTTTCTAAGCAAAAGTATTCGTGCGTAATCTTGAGTAAAGTAGTTTTCTAATATCGCCAATCCGCCATGTTCTCTTTAAGGATCAATTTGGTCGTATTGCGTCAGTTGCCTTTTCTGGCGCAATATTATCACTGACGCTACAGGCGAAACAAAGCCTTTAGGACCGATCTGGCGTCCCTGACTATCGCAGTAGCTGGATAGAGTGCAAGCCTGCAGTGTCAGTGACACCAAGTCTGCAATCTCTGTTGTTTCATGGTTGCTTGAGCTCCTCTCATACAAGTATGTAGTAAGTAGATTTTTGAATTTTGTGTGAGTAACAGATTAGTGATGACAAACGCTTCAGTGAAGAATAATTTATGCAGAAATAGGTACAGGTCCGCAACAATTTAATGACAACATGATGCTATCAAAAACTCTAGAAAAATTTGGTGACACCTTTCAGAAAAAAGCCACAGAATAAGAAATAATTAGAAGCAGGCAGGACACGTTGAGGTATGTTAACCACTCATGCGCCATCTACACGTATTAGCTACCAAAGTGGACATAAATATTATTTAGAATAAAAATATCTTCGACATGATTTTGGGCAGTTCGATGATTCTGTCGACATAGTTCCAAAGTTGCTGTTTTACACAAACCGCAGAGTGAATCTGTTAGGAGCCGCACGCAGGTTGTCTGTAATGAAAGGTCCAGTTTCAAAACGGTGTAGAAATAAAACCACTGTTCACAAGTGAAACTCTCCATCTCAGCTCCCTCGCCCCCCCCCCCCCCCCCTTCAGATCGTAGAATGCCCCAGTGGATAGCCCATCAAAAAGTGAACACAGATCAAGCATGAAAACAGGAAGAAGGTGTACTGAACTGTGAAAAAAGGAAATAGAATCAGTGAACGATCCAAGCTCAAGGTGTGCAAATTGAGCGGATTGCGAAAACCATTTCGTCGTGGTTGTATGGTCACGGTGGTGGACTACCAGGCGGGAGATCCGTGTTCATATCTCACTTGTGCCCCATTTGTTCCACAAAATTATGAACTTTCTGTCCTGTCATTGACGTGTCTGTTTTCTTTCTGTAGTATTTGCAACTGTCGCGCTATACATTTGTTATATAACATCAGCCATGTGGTAAGAATAAGTTACTGTCGTAAGTAAATTTTATGAATAATGAGAACAGGTGAGATGCCGCATAGACCCATCACAGAAGCGAAAACAGCAAATAAACGCGTGTAAACTATGTCACAATAAAGTACTTCAAGAGTCAAAACTTCTAAAACTGAACGCAAGAGTCATAATGTTTGGTATTTATGTACAACAAATAGGAGGTATGTACGTCTGGAGATCCCTTCTTTACACCTCCTTGTTGCAAACGGACGTTACAAACGACACAGACCCAAATTTGAATACAGCGAACAGACACGTCAGTGACTGGCCGAACAGTTCACAATTTTGTGGAAAAAATATAGTGCACGAAGGAAATCTGAAAACGGATCATATCCTCCACAGTTGTTGGGTGGGTTTGGAGTATAAAGAGACGAAACTACAGGGTCATCAGTTCCTTTATCCTCATGCAAACAATTCTCAAAAGGAGTCAGGGAAAGTAAAAGGGCTGAAGACTAACGGGGAACCGCATGAAATAAGAAAACGAAAGAAGCTAATCAAAGGGGGATAAGGTACACTAAAGCGAAAAGTAGTTGGAAGGTATTAAAACGATATAGTAGGCGGCCAAGGCCGGCCGATCACAAGATTAAAAATGGACCAGCCAGATATCATGCACCACACCAAAATCTCTAGCCCAGAAGAGAAGATGAGATGAACACACATATTGATAAGAAGAACACCAAGGCAAACAAACAGCAAAGGAGGAGTGAGGAAGAGTTAAAATGGAGGGAGGTTGGAGGTGTGGGGGAGAAGGCCAGACTCCCACCCTTAGACTCTGTCGTTAATCCCCCCCCCCCGCCTCACGTGTAAAACGTAAAACAACACCAGCCATTGAGGCACTGTCGCTCAACACCGGAGGCAGGCGGCTGGGAAGGTAAATATCCGTTGTAGAGAGGCTAAAATAGGGCAGCCCAACAATATGTCGACGAGAGTTCTGTGGGAGCCACAGCGACACTGAGGTGGGTGCTCGCAACGGAGGAGGTGACCATGTGTTAGCCAAGTATGGCCGATGCGGAGCCGGCAAAGGACAACGGAGTCCCTGCATGTGGCTTGCACAGATGACCGCCACACGTTCGTTGTCTCCTTGAAAACACATAGATTATTTGGTGTACTAAGGGTGCGCCATTCAGCTTCCCAGGACGCGAAAACTTTGCGGCCGAAGACCGAACGAAGATCTGTTTCAGGTAGGCCAATCTCCAGGGTTAGTTTACTGGTAGCCTATTCGGCCAGGCGGTCAGCAACTTCATTGCTCGGGGTCCCGCCACGTCCTGGGATCCAAATGGAGGTCACTGAACGCCCACTGTTGAGAGGGCATAAAGAGAATCGTGGATATTCAGTAGCAAAGGATGACGAAGGAACCATTGGTCGAAAGCTTGTGGGTTGCTTAAGGTGTCACTAAAGATGACGGAGGACTCCCCGGTGCAGGAGTGGGTATGCTGAGAAGGGCGATAGATGGCTAGCAAATCTGCAGTGAAAACACTGCAGCAATCCGGCAAGGAGCACTGTTCAGTATGTCCAACGTAAGCGTAAGCGAAGCCAACAAGACCGTCGCCCTTTGGTCCATTGGTGTAGACTATCTCTGAGCCGTGGAACACGCCGGTAAGAGTGAGAAATTGCCGGTGGAGAGCCTCAGGTGGAGGTGAGCCCTTTGGGGGTTGCGATAGGTCCAGACGAATCTGTGGCCGAGGCATGGACAATGGAGATTTACATAAGTGGACCTGCAGGAAAGCTGGAAGAGGGAAAGTGCCTAGTTCAGTAAGAAGTGAAGGGACACAGACCGCAAGGGGATGCCCTGTTCTTGGCCGCCGTTGTGGGAGATGAATTGCCGTGTTAGGCTAAAGGAGGAAGTAACTGGGATGGTGAGGCGAACTATAAATGTGGGTGGTATAATTTGCAAGAAGCAGTTTCCGCTGGGGCCGCAATGGAAGAACGCCAGCTTCTACGAGGAGGCTGTTCGGAAAGCTCTGATCACAAGCCGAACTCCACAGTGTTGGATAGGGTCACAGCATCGCTGGACGGGTCGAGCGGTGGTGCGGAAAGATGCAGGGCATCGTGAATTCCCCGAACGTGGACATGCTTGCGAGCACTGTTCATGAAATATCTGCGAAACAGCCTGCACTGCTGTCGATACAAAATCGCTCATGTTCAGGAATTTCATCATGCTGACCTGCCAGAAGGACAAACATTCGCTCTTCCATTTCTTGCTTACATGGAAGTGGGCAATGAATGACCATGGATCATTCCGTGGACAGACGAAGTCCATTTCAACGTCCAAGGACATGTGAATACGGAGAATTTCAGAATTTGGGCAACGGAAAATCCACACACACTTCAACTGATACCACTTCAATGTGGTGCAGGCTGATGGCATCCATTATCGAAGAGCCGTATTTTTTGAGAAGATGAGTACTGCGAGTCCTGTCACTTGAATCGTCTCTGGTGAACGTTATGAGATTCTTATACGCACTAACGTGTAAGTAGGATCATTTTTGTGCAAGACACCACTCCTCCGTACGTTGCGCAACCAGTGAAGCGGCTGCTGCAGAAACATTTCGGAAATACTAGACCCGTCAGACGCCATTCCCCTACAGCATGGACCACGAGATACATTGATCTCAATCCATGTGACTTTCGGCTGTGGGGTTATCTGAAAGATGTTGTGTTCAGTGGTCCAACTACGAATGTAGCTCAACTGAATGTATACATGCGCAACACATTCTGAACGTGACCTCAGAAACCCTCAGATCTGTTGTGGGACATGGTGTTTCTCGATTTTTAACTTGTGGCAGAAAATGGTGGTCAGCATACTAGATTTCTCTCGCACCAGTCTCATGGCAATCAGAAACGGATTTCGTCTTGGCGTTTTGGTTTTTATGTGGATTTTTACCCCAGTCAAATGTAAAACAGTTGTCGTTTCGCTGTTAATTCTGTTCGCAGCTTCAGTACAGTTAAAAACCGATTTTTCTATCCGGATATGGCGCGGTCTTGCCGTCGTGATTAGGCTTACCTAACTGAAAGTGCCACGACTGTTGACTACCGAATTTGTGCAGTTGTTCGCGTTGAACGGTATGGATGGTGTAATGTGCAACTCAAACCCTAGCTGTCATATTGCGATTCGTCAGTATTTTGTAGCCAGTCCCATTGAAGTTAAGAAACATTCAGCAAATTTTTTGGTAAAATTTATGTTAATATTTTTCCATAATGTCTCCCTTCCATTCTGGGAAGCGATTCTCTTTCTATAGCGTTTTGAAACTGGAACTCTAATTATGAGCACCCTGTGTTTAGGTTCAACGTGCATACGTATCTGCAGCTCTATTAATTTGAATACTGCACCAAATGAAAAAAAATACGGTTATCTAGCAAACATTTGTCTGCAACACAGCGATATATCTCTCTGAAATCGTGTTCGAAGCTACAATAAAGTTACAAAATACTCAGAGCTATGAGGATATTTCTTGTCCGTTAGGGTGATTGCTGTTAGCTTTCAGTGTGAGCTCTGTACGTAAACCTTGCGCTAGTCGACTCCCAGTATCGAAGCGGTCTGGTCTGTTTACGCTGTGCCGTACGCAGTCTCGATAGTCTGTTTACTGCTCGGCAAAAGTAGTCGTAACTTGGTATTTATTCCACGCTGCTGCCGCTAGAACTTTCAAGAAGAAGCTGCAGTCTGAGCTCCCTGTTAACGAGCAGTCTGTCATCGTCCGACTGCGGTTCTGGAAGAACTGAGTAACAAGCTGTATTCAGCGACCACAAGCCCTTTTACTTCTTTAACAGATCTTCTTTGCTCTAGAAGTCTGTTATATGGAATGTATTACTATTTGAGGAAACACATATATAGTCCTTCATTTTCTGAGGACCGATTCCATGCTTTCAGGTACTGCTCGTTCCTTTAGGCTCCTACGAGAACGCCGGCCGGTGTGGCCGTGCGGTTTTAAGCGCTTCAGTCTGGAACCGCGCGACCGCTACGGTCGCAGGTTCGAATCCTGCCTCGGGCATGGATGTGTGTGATGTCCTTAGATTAGTTAAGTTGAAGTAGTTCTAACTTCTACGGGACTGATGACCTCAGCTGTTAAGTCTCGTAGTGCTCAGAGCCATTTGAACCATTTGAACCATCCTACGAGAACGTGTGGAACAGACATTAATAACATTTTTATTTCCTGATATTTCAGGGACTAGGAATGGCTGCCTTTCCAAAACGACATGTGTCGCACTCATGAAATCGTTTATATTGTAAAGTTGGCGTTTAGAGAGACAAGTTTCGAATGACGCTCCTGGTGCAGTTTAGTAAGTGTTAGTAAGTGCATTTCACTAGAGAAGAGCATTGTCGGTTATTCGATATTGTACGTGTATACGAAGTATCCAAACATTATAAGTAACTGTCTCGACGGCTTAATAGAGTAAGGATGTCAGAGAGTCGTTTTGACCTACAAGTAGTCATCGGTAGTGTAAGTTGTGAGAAAATTTGATAACAACGTTAGCGATTATTATGTATTACAGTCATTTCAGAAAACGACCCAAACTGTACATTTCCCGACTGAGTCTACCGCTTGAAACATGCCCAGTTTTTCATCGTGCACAACATATTTTTGTTACACATTGTTTTGTGTATACATGGGTATATTATAGCTGCCCTAAACGTATTGTAACACACCCAACGTTTACGAATCTCAGATCTATAACGTATTATCGGACAACCTTGAGGAAAGATTAAACAATGGTCAATCGAAAGCAGGGATACACTTGAGAGGTAGCTCTGTGTATAACATATCATAAAACATAAGGAAAACCTGTAGCAGTGGTTAAATTTTTCCCCATAAGGTACAGTGTTTTCTTAGGTAAATATAATGAAAGCATTCAATGAAAGAAGCTGAAAGCGAACATGAATGTCGAAGTGATATGTTCAATATATCAGTAGCAGAAATTAGTGATTAGGTTGAAAACTATACTTGGAAGCATATATTGGTCAACAGAACACGAATGACAGAAGTTAATAAAAGTCCCTCGCGATCGTTGCTGCATTGTGCTAACCTATCTTTAATCTATGAAAATTTCACAGGACCCACTGCAAGCTGAAGTAAGTCTGTTCCATGCAGTATAATAGCGAAAAAGGTGTAGTACGAATGTACTGTAACTTCAGTCAGTGCTGAATTCTTGGAAGGCAGCGACGTAAGAAATGTGATTTAAGTTTTCCTCAGCATCATTCGCGGTTCTGGTTTTGCGATATAATGTCGTGTGACTAGGGCCTCCCTTCGGGTAGATGGTTAGCCTGGTGCAGGTCTTTCGATCTGAGGCCACTTCGATGGGGGTGAAATGATGATGATTAGGACTACACAACACCCAGTCTCTGAGCGGATAAAATCTCCGACCCAGCCGGGAACCGAACCCGGGCCCTTAGGATTGACATTCTGTCGCGCTGACCACTCAGCTACCGGGAGCGGGCTGCGATAACTGGAAGGTGTGGGAGTAAAACTCTTAAGTCCCATGAATATGTACTAGCTGGAGACTGAATAACTATACGGTCAAGATTAGGACGGGAAAGGATATCGGCTGAATCTATTTAAAATGAACGAGCATAACATCTGCCATAGTAAATATTAATGGAGATAGACAAACGTTGATTTAAACCCCTATCCACAAGATGAGTATAGAGCATTAATCGATAGTGACCTCTACCGATGTAAGCTCTCCGTACAGGATGTCGTTTGGAAAACAACAGAACAAGGAAGCATCAGACGTAAGCTATGAGGAAAACAGAAGTTTAATGTTCCTTTGAGAACGAGGTCATCAGAGCTGGAGAACACTTTCGGCAAAAATGGGATAAGAAAATGGCCGTATCCATCTCACGTGAACCATGTAGGATTCCGCGATAATAAACATTAATGGAGACAGGCAAACGGAAATTCGAACACCAGTCTATAAATTTAGGAGTGTAGACCGTAAATCAATATGCGACTCAAGTAAGCTTAGAGGGTAGGAATTAACAATATGAAAGCCTTTATCAGTATGTGCCACGAGTCTGCGGAATATCATCCTAAGTTTGTAGAAACACCTTGCCGGTAAAGAAAAATTCATTTTCTGCCCTTTGTTTTACATTAAGCGACTTTGTATCGAAATCTAGTAGTTACAATTGAACACAAATATACATCGAAGAATCGTTAAACTATGATTGTTTTGTCCACATTAAAAATGAGATTTTAGCTTTTATTACAATACTGATAAAATTGTCCGCTTTCTATAGTCCGGTACAAGGAAAGGGAAAATAGCTAAGAGTGTAGAGAAACAACGTACTTGCTCACCTAACATGCCACCACCAATCAGATTAATCTGACTTCTTGACTCGAAAATAACAGTAATTATTTATAAATTGGGGCGCTTCGTTGAGGGCCAAAGAAGCATAGATTATCTTACGGGAAGTGCGATAGATTTGCTAGCATCAGTAGATATCTGGATACAATAATGATGCAAGCCAATTAGATATATGCATATAGAGATGATATTACTATCATGACCAGAGATATAAACATCCTTAATGAAATATACAAGCAGGAGACTTAAAATCTGGATTTGTTATAACCGTATGTAAGTAAAAATACATGGTCATCACACAATCTGAAGGGCTGTAACAAATGCTCTAAAGCTGTCAGTTGTTTCCATTACCTAGGTGTCATTTTACCCAGTAATAACGATACGAGGTAAAGCATTAGAGAAAGGATACGAGCAGGAGATGAAGCCGCGCATGTGAACTCAACATACATTTGAGAATTCTCCATCTACGAGAACAGATAAGTTACGGGATTATCATTCCCTAGTACTGCCGGTTGTTAAACACGGGTCAGAAACGTATGCGACGGCAATATCGGATGTACAAAAAAGTGACAAAAAGCCATGGGATAGGAATATGAAGAAATGCAGACAACAATAATATGGCGTACACAAGCTGCAAAAGGGCAGTACACTGGAGGCGCTGTTATTGGTAAGCACGTAGTTTATGTGGAAATAAAGCCGCCGCTATTATGGCTGCACGAGGGAATTAACAGACTTTCAACGCGTAACAGGACTTGGAACTAGAGGCAATGGACATTCCATCGTCTGAAGAGTGTACCGTGAAAACCTATTTCAGGCGTAACCTCTCCCCAAAGACAACACAGTGGCTTACGGCCTTCGCTTAAATTCCAAGAACACCGCAGATTGCGTAGCTTCGTCAGTGCTAACACACACGCAAAACTGCGTGACATATCACAGAAATGAACGCCGGACTTAGGACGAACGTATCCGTTGCGGTAGTGTGGCGTTATGGTAGTCTGGCGTTAATGGGCTATGAAGAGAAACGACCGATGCAAGTGCCTTCGCTAACAGCACGACATCGCCTGCAGCGACTTTCCTGGCCTCGTGACCATATCGGTTCGACCCTAAACGAGGGAAAACTATGGTCTGGTCAAATGGGACTCGATTTCAGCTCGTAACAGCTGATGATAGTGTTCGAATGTGTCGCAGACCCCACGACGCCATGGGCCTAAGTTGTCAAAAAGGAACTGTGCAAGCTGGTGCTGGTTCCATAATGGTGAGGTCAGAGTTTACGAGGAATGGAGTGCGTCCTCACGAAGTTCGGGTACTAGGAACCAGTTGCACCCATTCATCGACGTCATGTTACCAAACAAAGATGGAGTCACTTAACTGTTCGTGATTGTTTGAAGAACATTTTGGAGGAGTCGAAAGAATAGTTTGGTGGTTGATCCACCCAGTTCGCCCGACATGAAACCCATCGAACGTTTACCGGAGGGGTCAGTGGTGCACAAAATCCTTCATCGGCAAACTTTCACAGTTATGGACGCCTAGAGAGGCAGCCTGCCTAAATATTTCTGTATGGGCTTCCAACGACTTGGTGAGTCCATGCCACATCGAGCTGCAGCACTATGTTGGGCAAAAGGAGGTACGATATGAAAAAGGAGGTATCCCAAGGCTTTTGTCACATACGTACGTGTTTGTGTACGTTTCATTACTCGTTTTGGCAGGCGGGTCTGCAGAATATTTCGAGTAGGGCTATGCAAAATGCACAGTTCTTTCATTGCCTCGTTCCACCAGTTGTTAAACATCTCTACGACATTTCCACTTCGACCATACGATCCTGAGACAAAGAAAACAGCTCTTGTGTGAATCCTCTTTTTCTCTTCCGGCAACCCACCTCGATAAACTTTGCAGCTCCTCCACTAGAAACAAGAAATTGTCGTTTGTGTTGCAACAGATCACTTTCGTCAATGGATCGCCTTCGGTACGATTCATACAGTCAATCTGAGCCTGGAAACTTCCTTCCCCAATGTGATCTTTGCTGGATAAATGGACTCGAACAGATGCTGTTAAATACTTGTCCGTTTTCACTACATCCGCTGACACATCAACGATCACACAGTCAAATGATTTAGGATATTTAAGTCTGCTCATGCATGTAACAATGGGTTTATTTATCTCGACAGTCTGTGATAGCTTTTCCACTACGCGATGATCACAGCAAATCCTTCACCAATTCGGTACAGTTACCTAACGACGGCGTCTTCTTGTACATAACTGTGCCATCTACGAATACCCATAAATACTATAAGCTTTTCTTGTTAGGGCTCCAACTGACATACACAAACGTTGTTACCAAATTTACGCATTACTTTCACTCCTGATGACGCCTTATAACTCTGGACATTCTGTGACTTCCGTACTCTATTAAGCCCTCGATCCAGTTGCATAATTTTCCTGATAGTTAGACTAGGCAATGACGCTCTTCACAACTGAAGTGCACTAAGTAACACCAGAAGCCCGCCCGGTTAGCTGTTCGGTCTATTGCAGTGTTTTCCGGGCGGGAAGGCGTGCCGGGTCCCGGCAGGAATCCGCCCGGCGGATTAGTGCCGAGGTTCGGTGTGTCGGACAGTCTGTGGATGACTTTTAAGGCGATTTCCATCTGCTTCATCGAATCCGGGCTGGTTCCTCATATTCCGTCTCAGTTACACTATGTCAGCGATTGCTGCGCAAACACTGTTTCAACGTACGTGTTCACCATAATTACTCTACCAGGCAAACATTGACGTTACACTCGTCTCGTGTAAGACTTTCCCGGGGTTTACACTGGGGGCCGAACCGCACAGTAACCCTGGGTTCGGTGTGGGGTGGCGGTGGGTTGAGTGGACAGCTATAGCCTGTTGTGGGGTTGTGAATCACTGAGGGCTATGGCCGGGACGAAGTCTCTCCGTCGTTTCTAGTTACCAGTTCCATACAATACAAAGTAACACCACATTTTAAAACATACGGAATTTCAAACTTGTCCCTCTAACTGCAAGTATTACAGTGTATATGGTTTCATTTGTAAGTCACACGTCGTTTTGGAAAGTTTGAGAACGTCACAAAAACTGTTGTCGGACTATTACTGCTACTGTAATTAGTAATACAAGTCATAAGAGATCAATGACTATAGGATGTGCTGACTGCGTCTTCGGAATGCTTAATGTACTGAGTGGGATAGTTTTGAGTGGTAGTCCATGTGTGCAGTTCATCTTAGGACGCAGTTAAGCGTCAAAATTTAAAATAGCTTGCCCTGCGCCAACATTTAAATACCACTAAGTCCTAGGAGATATAGTATATAAACAGGCTATAACAACACTGGCATACGTAGGTGAAAAGCAACGTCGGACAATGTAGCTGACTCTCGTAATACTACAATAAGTTGTACTGTAAAGAACTTCCCTCCACTCAACGACGTGATATGTGTGACTTGAGATAATCGACTGTACTAACACCACGACGTCACGTAAGAATTCAAATTAATGTTCTCACCATATAAATCACACAACAACTCGCTACGACATCATTATGTACTAAATGATGGACACAATATCACTTTTCGTGCTATACGGGAGTCAGTGGTAGCTACCTGGATATTAATTAAAACAACGCATCTGTCTATCAGGGTTCACTAAGTTTGATAGATAATCCGCCTAAAAGCTACTATCAGTCGTCAGATTAATACTAAATGGGAGTGTCAACAGGGAGTAGGAATGATATATTTTCTTCACTGATAACAGCAATTGAAAGTGAAGCCTACTCTGAGTGACAACACAATTAAACACTTTCTCAACAACGTAGGTACCAGAAACGACAGCTTTCGTATATAACTGATTAATACGTCATATGGATCCACTGCCTTTTCTAGTTCCTCCTCTTTTACAGCTTCAGTCAGTTTGCACGTAATAAATTTTTATGTAGATTGGAGAATACGTTAACAACGCAAAGATATAATTTAATGTTGTTTATTTTTCGTTGTGAATCAACGGTAACCTCTTTAAGTAGCGCCTCACTACAACAATATACTTGAATCAATTGAAATTTTATCGTAATAAACTATTTGGTCAATCTCAGCATTGGAATAACTTTTCATTTATAATTCATCACCTTTCAATAAAAAGTAAACCTGCTTTCCCTGTCTAAATAAAGATTAATTATATTTCATTTCATTGCATGTTATTAACTGGAAATTCTTATTCCTTCTCTTTAGGGGTTTAATTTCTTTGAACTTCGCTTTTACTACTATCCCAGTCTTTTTCTGTATTGACCTTTGCATTTACATTGATACAAAAAGATATATTCGAGATATTAATCTGCTTAGAAATGAAGTTTTGAATATTTTTCTTGCAATTGTTTAAGGACAAAGGGCAAGTCGGGCACTTTGTTTTGCAGTTTAAAACAGCTAATTCTTTATTTCCTGCCATTAATTAGTTTACAGGTAGAAGTCAGCGTTTACTTTAAAAGTACTAGTTCTCTATTCAGAACCCCACTAAGGGGAAATGTAATAAAAAAAGAAATAAAACAATAAATCTGTCATCACTACTTTTCAACTATATGAACTTCAAGTAATCAAACAGAGCTCAACCAATTCAGAGGTTGCCTTCTGCGACCCACTTGATTTAGTGTTCAGGTACATGAGGAAAAGTTATTAAATTTTCAATAACCCTCCGATTGTTTCTCAGTGAATAACTACTAAATAGGACGACCATTCTCTTTAATAAGAACTACACATTGAGTACATCCAACTAAATTTCCGGAATTCACTATTTCACAACGCTCACGCCGAAGTCACACGATAAATCCTAGTGAAGTATCGCTAAGTCACTTTCCCTCAGTGCTTCCGTACACCTATACAATCACAATAATGCAATGTAATGCCACCATTCCTCAGTACTGCTTTAATCCTCAACCACAAAATAGCTAAGCGACTTCTCTTCACATACACCACCCAAAGGAAAATCTCCCAAAACCATTGAAACACGGTTCGCTTACAAACCAGTGGCTGTTAACCAGCACAACGCACCATTGATCGCAATTAGGAGAAACTGATCTTTCAGTTCAATAAATCGGAGCTTACCGTATACCTGGCGAGTCTACACTCTACCAAAAGCGGCGAAAAAATCACTTTCTACACAAGCCGACAATATTCTCAAAAAATCCTTCCCAACGACCTGAACACACTTAAGTTCTATTCACACTGCAGACTAATTCACGTATCGTACGAGTGAGCCGATCTCATCACACTCATGACATATTCATCTCGAGGCGTACTACTCGAACAATTCCCGAGTACGAAACTCAAATTCTAAAAGGACAAGTCAAGAACCATTATCTGCGAAGAAACATATCACGTTAATGCTCTCTTTAACAATCAGTGTTTCCTCTTAGGAGTCGCCGGCAAACGTTCGTAGCGGCCAGCTGTATCGCAGTTGTTATCTTTGCCGAATGCTCGATTCAGCAGTCGGCCGTTCACAGCAAACTCGCTGACTTGACAGAACGCAGTCTTTCTCGAACATCGGCTGTCATATATCTACAACATTTTAACGCAAAAAACTTTACAAAACTCTTAACAAAAACTTCATTCCGCCAATTAATGTCGACAAAAGTTTCGGTTGTATTAACTACTGATGCGCGTTTTCGATCTTAGGGCGAGTGGCGCTTTAAAAGCTTCGGATTTTGTGATATGTTAGTGTCCTACATTTTGTAATAAGACCACCCTAGATCATCACTTCTTGAAATAAAACGACCTCAAAAAATTTGATCCGGACTGCACAGAAGATTGTCAAGAGCTGTAAGACCTCGTTGTTGTCATGATGAAGCATTTACCTCTCAACAAATTCATCTGGATGTGATGTCTCCGGGTGGTGTCACATATTTTTAAGGAAGTTCTACAGTTTGCTAACGAATGCGTAGGATGATAGGACATGTGTTACGACATCAGGGAATTACGTCTATGGTACCAGAGGGAGCTGTAGAGGGTAGGTGTTTTTGACTGTGTTGTCAGCTTTTGTCTGAAAATCGGTGTCTCAACCTGCTAATCATTCTACCACTGCCGGAATTGTATATTTTTTATTTCACTTGATCTTATTAGGGACTTCAAAGTTTCAGGAAACATTCCTCACACACAAATAAAGAAGAGATGTTACGTGGACATGTGTCAGGAAGCGCTTAATTTCCATGTTAGAGCTCATTTTAGTTTCGTCAGTATGTACTGTACTTCCACGATTCACAATCAACATGTGTGGGCTGACGAGAATCCGCACGCAATTGTGCAATCACGTCATCAACACAGATTTTCTGTGAACGTTTGGACGGGCATTGTTGGTGATGTCTTGATTGGGCCCCATGTTCTTCCACCTACGCTCAATGGAGCACGTTATCATGATTTCATACGGAATACTCTACCTGTGCAGCTAGAACATGTGCCTTTACAAGTACGACACAACATGTGGTTTATGCACGATGGAGCTCCTGCACATTTCAGTCGAAGTGTTCGTACGCTTCTCAACAACAGATTCGGTGACCGATGGATTGATATAGGCGGACCAATTCCACGGCCTCCACGCTCTCCTGACCTCAACCCTCTTGACTTTCATTTATGGGGGCATTTGAAAGCTCTTGTCTACGCAACCCCGGTACCAAATGTAGAGACTCTTCGTGCTCGTATTGTGGACGGCTGTGAAACAATACGCCATTCTCCAGGGCTGCATCATCGCATCAGGGATTCCATGCGACGGAGGGTGGATGCATGTATCCTCGCTAACGGAGGACATTTTGAACATTTCCTGTAACAAAGTGTTTGTAGTCACGCTGGTACGATCCGTTGCTGTGTGTTTCCATTCCATGATTAATGTGATTTGAAGGGAAGTAATAAAATGAGTTCTAACATGGAAAGTAAGCGTTTCCGGAGACGTGTCCACATAACATATTTTCTTTCTTTGTGTGTGAGGAATGTTTCCTGAAAGTTTGGCCGTACCTTTTTGTAACACCCTGTATACATGCAATCGTTCTACATTACAGTTACTTCAATAATGGAAGTAACTTAAAATGTGATGCATAGTAAGGAAAATATAGTAACTGAATCAATATGACCGCTATTTGTCTGATGAAAATTGGAATAAAAGTACTGACCAGCAACTACTAACAATGTTACTAGCTATACCTTTTACACTGCTAATAATGATGATTACAACACTGACGCTAAAAAATACAGGAAGTGTTTATCGGTGTATGAAATCGATGTTTTGTGACAGTTATTTCTGGGGGAAAGAAATTTATGTAGACTGCACCAGCACAAAGGTGATCATTCACTTGCAGTCAGTTAAAAAGCGTGTATAGAGCATAGTCTGACATTATATCTAGTTGGGTATAGATCTCATTTACCGAATTTTGAGATGCAGATGTTTCTTTTTTTTTCAATTCAGAAGGATTTAGAGAACGAGCCTCAATGACAGAATGTTACAGAAAGAAATTTACTCTGATGGGGACGAGTGTATCTGCGGTGTTGTTTGGTCAATTGCGTGAAGCGCGAACAGTGGCAAGAGGGAGTATGTGCATTGACAGTTCGGTAAAATATACGTTATGTGTGGAAATCTTTTTTTTTCTCTGGACAAAAACTGAACATACGTGGGTAAAATGGTGAAATATAGTCTAAAAATCGAATGTTGCAAACGTAGTACATCGTACAGAATGATAATTATTGAACGCTAGGAAATAAAATCGTTATAACTTCTCAACGATTTGCGTTATGATGTTCAAACTGCACGGTTAGCCACAGGGCTTGGTGGCAATTAGTATGCGCATTATGGTTTGGTTTGGCTTCTAAGCCCACTTTCATTAGGATGAGCTCGTCAATAAGCAAAATTGGCGCTTCTAGGGGACTGACAATCTGCATTTCGCGATCGAGAAGTCTCTTCACCCTCAACGGGTGACTGTGTGATAGGCAATGTCCAGTCATGGAAAAATCGGTGCGACATTCTTTGATGGCACGGTGAGTACCGAATGGTACACGAAGTTTTGGAAGATAATTGCATCCCCATTATCCAAAGTGACCCTGATTTCAACGAGATGTGTTTCATGCCAGACGCAGCTCGCAGCCATCGAAGTAGGACTGTGAAGTCATGGAGGAGCACTTTGGGCATCCCATCCAGGCTCAGGGGGCCGCCATATTCTCCAGATCTGATCACAGGCCGCCTCCTTTTTGTGAGTCTATATTAAAGACAAGATGTACAGCAATAACCCCAACCTCATTGCCGAGTTCAAAACAGCCCTTAAGGAGGTCATCGACTGCATTTATGTTCCAATACTTCAGGGGGTCTTGCAGGATTTTGCTATTCGTCTCCGCCACATCATGGTCACTTATGGCAGGCATATTGAACATGTCATAACCTAAATCTGAATATCTGTAGTGACGTTTCCGTGTTTACTAAAGTAATTTGTAACCAACTTGCGTTTTTTTTCATACAGTGCAGTACTTGGCACCGTGTGTGTAGGCGTTGTCACAAAGTGCTGTGAGCTTTCACGAGGGAAACCTAGCACGGCGATATTGTTGTATTCACCAATTGGCAGGTTGAAAGAAAGAGCTTTCCAAGTTTGTGCTGAGCCTTGCTAACTATAGCTATGCGCTCAGCCTAGTTTACGTTTTCGTGTAATAATGATCTTAGATTCTTTACTGACGGAGTTAAATTGATTAAAGATTGAAGCCATTCCCAAAATTTTGGAATAATTAGCCCTGATTGATCAACCACATTTGTTTGGGTTTTGGATAGGCAGAGCTGCAACACTGTATTCTGTGACTATTTTATTACTACAATGATATTCTTGATATCTGTCCGGATGTTGTGCTGTGTACCTCCATGTATCTTGTATCTCGATTTGTTTGCGCAGAAATATAAAGGGGTCTTGTGCCGATTTTCTAAAAGTGAGCCAAAACACGTGCTGGCAAATCACCCAGTAGGCAGAAGGACCATAAATAATCTGAGAGGATGGATATAGATAGTCTGGTTGTTATTAGGTATAGTTCAGTTGTCCCACTCACACTTTCATACTAAACTTATGTTAGTTACTCCTAAGAACTTAAACTTACTAATTTTCGGCTCCGCATATCTGCTTATTATGCGAAGTCACCATGCGTTCTCTATTTAATATACATTCATTGGTAAATAGCTCCGAAGTTGGGAACGGTGGCTAGAGAATGCAGTGTTATAACTACTATTGCTCATGTTATAATGTTTGGATACTCCTCCACTAATATTGTCTCTATTTTCTGCACATGGTATGAATGGATCTCTAGTTCGTGGGTAATATATACTATACATTTTAGCACGAGATGTACCCTACGCTAAAGCCATATGGCAACTGGTGGTTGATGATACACTTCCCAAGTGTTTCAAAATTATCTTCAACGGTCCGCCTTTTGTATCTAACATAGGGCAGAAACGCCATGTAATTAGCGCAACATTCCCAATGCCTGCCATTATGTATTTCCGCTGACTGAAATGGTGTAAGTTGATTTTATAACAATGGGTTTTGAATGATGCTGCTGCATTGTGCTTGCGCGTGCATATTTCGAGACCTGTAGAATCCAGTCGGAGAGCCACTTTTTGTTGATCGAGCTCAATTGACCCCTACTTGCCCCGTCGGAGCAGCGATACACCCAACACACTTCATGCAACATGCGCAACATCTTCAGGAATTAATAAAGGAACTAAGTTCACCCCCGGATTTCCAACGCGCAGTAAGGAAAAATATACCACGTAAGATTGCTTTTTATAACAACAGCTCACCCCACCGAAATACATGTTCATTAACATCTCCTAAGTACTATTTATGTCTTACAATAATGTTTTGCCCTAAAAAATCTAGGTTACTAATGAACTTTACCAATAATGCCGTTACAAGGTTCGATAATAGTTGGCGACCACGTACGTTATCTTCGCATGTTACAGAACTAACTAATTGTTACCGGATCACACACGCTACTGCGAAGTATATTCACACGGTGCTTCATACGGTGCTTCATAGGATTTAGAATACACGTGACAACAGAAACTGTGACATGTTCTGCATAAGTCGTATGACGTTACAGACTCAGACTTCATCGCATCAGCTGGCGCCTGTTCCTGTTGTCAACAAAGACCAGCTCCGTCGAAAACGTTTCAGTGCAGTTTCCTAGAGCCGGAACGCTTTAGTTACATGGTCAAGCAGTAAGTAATATGGAAAGACACGACTCTCACAACAGAAGACATCGAAGCTGTTCGGGAAGAATAAGAAACAATTTCCGCCAACTTTCATGAAGCTGGATGTGCAAAGAGAGTGTGTTAATTTCTCTGACGAAAATGAAATCGTAGAATATGCTGAAAGAAACTGCAGGAACATAATACGCGCACATGCGCTGGTTAGGTATTACATTTGTTTGGATTCGGGAGAAACTTCGCTCAGTTTCACACGCTAAAAAATAAATTTCGAGTCCCTAATGGAAAGTAAACGCAAACCCGAATTTCGGCACACCTTCGGGAATTTTAAATTTATGAGTCCGCACGCTGCGGCGGACCCGGCGCTGATATATGTTTCGGTAATCTTCTGGAAAGCAATAACGTTATAACTACGGGCTCACAATTTCAGAGCGGCGCAATAAATATTAATGAATTTAATGAAGACGCGGAGCGAAAAGTGCGTAAATCTACTTAAATTCCCTAGACGTGCCCGCCCCGTCTCCATCACTTTAATGACCGAACCCCGTGCGTCCTAGGGCTTCGCACTCGGTGCACGGAGCACCCCCGCCATTAGCTAATTGTATTTCCGTGCCGGAGGGAAATAGGGTAGGGGGCAACAGCGGTATGCGGAATCCTCGCTGAATGCAACACTCGCTTAGCACGCGACAACAATGAGAACTGCGAATGAGAGCCTAAAATGAAGTAGATGTACGTGAGGTAAAGGAGGAGCGTTTTGAAACCTTAGTTGTCTTAACAGCGTGTACGTCACCTAATAACAGTTATTTCGTACAGGATTCCATACTTTTGGCTGATAAAACAACAGCTAACGTCGAATTTGATACAAATTTTGTATCTAAAACTTCCTTATTTCGTTTAATCGTTCAGTTAACCGTCACCAATGATTTCTGCACTATCTGGCTGGTCACCTCCAGAAGACTGTACGATGACAGTGTTGAGTGCGTCTTATGCTAAGACCGATTGTCGTAAGAGGAAATACATCACGAGTAGCAGACGAGCACGTTCGCGCATGGATTCCGCGCATTTCTGGAGCTTGCTGGGATAAAAAGTGAGCTTTAATTTTCCATTTATTCCTACAGTAAACGCTTTAAAGGCTAGAATTTCACTGGAGTGCTCCCACTGGAATATTGTGGCATGCAGTACAGATCCCACAATGAAACTTTTCTCTGCTGTGAAGTGTGGATTGTTATGAAACTTTCTGGTAGATGGTGTGCAGTACTGGGAATCAGAAAATGGCAGCTCACCGACGGCGCTCTAACGCCTGAGCTCTCCAGGCACGAATCATGACCCACCATCACAGATTTATTTCTACCAGTACATCTCTTCGGCCTTGCAAATCTTACAGATGTTGTCCTACATATAATCTTGTAAGACTAGCACTACAGTAGAGAAGCGCTTTATTTTAGCTCGAAAAATGCTCGCTTACTGATTTTCCTCTAACGTACTCGATAACATTATCAGAAGATAAGTAATTTAATCCATGACTTTTACTACAATACCTGAAGAAAATGTGAAGCATCCAGGAGTGGTGCTGGAAATGAAACGAAAATTCACGGGTTGAGAGGGTGTATGATGTTATTTTAGTGGTTACAATATCGAGTCAGCTTTTACAGATAACTTGGATATTTGAACCCACTTATCAGTATGACATTTCATCCTCTCTTTCTCAGAGACACGTACTAATTCGGTTGGGATGGGAGTCAAAAAAGCCTTTGTTTCCTCTCCTGTGGCATGCTGGCCTATAGCTGTTCTAACTGGTCATTGAGTTTTTGTATACTGGAAACGTGAAAGAGTTGACATTCGAGCTGTTCCCCCACTTGTTCTGCCGGGGACGGATCTGGGGATCATCTTGGCCATGACCGTACCTCATCATCATGCAGAAAGTTCATAGAGGCATGTGCCATTTGTGAACGAGCATTGCCCTGCTGGAAAAATGGGACCACAGTGTAGTCATATAGGTGGTAACACATAGAGACGCAGGACCTTCGTGATGAACACTTGCCTCAGTCAGTACAACGCGTGAGCTAAAGTCATACCCGATGACTTACCATCGGCAGATAGTGGCAGATTGCCTCTCCAAAACACTGAAAGGATAGGAATTCTCCCCGTGTCACTGTCATATTCCTCGACGATGGTGATCTGTGGTAGTGCAAAAGCACGAGTCTTAGCTGAAGTCAATGCGACGCCACTCACCAGCAGTCCGTGGCCCCGTTCACGATATCACTCTAAACGCAGCCGTTGGCGTTGAACTGTTAACGTCAGCCTAAGCTTGGAACGATAATTAGCAAGTTCGGCTGCAGCTAGTCTCAGATTAATGGTGCAGGATAGCAGAAACTAGGAAGGAGCTCATTGGATGGCAAGAAAAAGAATTCGAGGAGTTACGGTGTGTTTTGGTGCATAGTGCGGCGATCCTCCCCTCAGGCGCTCAGATGAGGTCGACCAGGAACTTGTTGACGAGTGTTCTTTCATTGACGTCCACGTTTAGTTCAACATCGGGGCATGTGATATCTAACTTTCCGACAAATTTTAACATTGCTCGATTCGACCAGCCGGCCCAATAGAGACCTGTCATAAAGAAGCTCCTTTCATCATGTGTAGAGTGAAGACAACGCGGTCTGAAACGGGTATGCGGCATCCCCGCGTCCCTCATCCTGATTACTCAACATCTGGCCGTACCAGGCCTGGTAGAAACACTAAACATGAACAACGCTAATGCAATCTGGTCGCCGTTCTGCTTGTCGTCACAGAGAATTGCAACCTTAATCATTTACATACCCGCCGATGACGTGTACATGAACGAAGTTACGTTGACAGCTGACAGTGTCTTCTGGCTGTTTCACTTCCTTTTTTTATTAATTTTTTCTACTGGCATTGTATTTTTACCTAATATTTCATATAATTTCTCTTTTCGCGCTACTGAATATAATATTGACGAAAGGTTGAGATGTAATTTACTGTCAAGCAGGGTACGACTGATTCAGTGTGGACTGAGAAAGTTATAAGGGAATCCGACCAACTGGGGAAGGTATCTACGTAACACTACTGTATTTACTGATGTCATTATGTAGAATCTGGGATCAAATTTCGGATACTTGGATAGTGTCGCCAGTAAGAGCCACTTCGCAAAGAATGCAGCTTAATGAACACACACGGAAACGCAAGAAGCCGTACCGCCTGTTTCCGTGGAGAATGCAGGAATGTTCTAACAAATTCCATAAATAAGTATGTCCCAGAACTTTTTATAAATATAACAAATATTAATGACTATTAACTACAAAATGTAATGGCCCGACTCCCACCATAGCGATCCGCTGCTCACTGTTTCTGGATGGACCATAGCCTCCTTTATCTGGATTCAGTCAGTAGTCCGATGTGTGCTTCGCTCTGGTGACTCATTGCGTTCTCAAATGATTACTCGTCTTCATGTCCAACGTGACGTTCAAAATTAAGGCAACGCAACAGTGGGCACATCTTCATTTGCCTTTTACTGAAGGTCGCTGTTGTTCATTTGAGCCTTAGAACTCTCAGGGGTTCAAGCGAAGGATACGAATAAAGTTACTTCTCATTTGTCTCCTCAACGTAGGATCTTCATCTTCGATTAGTAGTCAGACAAGCGACCAGTACGCGATGACATAGCACTTTAATAAATTTTGTGCCAGCCGCCTCTTCGGCACCAGTGCAAGAATCCATCGTATGTCATCTTCAATTTTTTGGTCCTGTCCTCCTCAGTTGCGCGTAATACTACGGTATGTTGATGATTTTCACTTATGGACCGTCTGACAGCAACTGAATAAAACACAATTTTAGTGCCATACGCGTTTCGCCTTTATTTTCTGCAAGGCATAATCAGTGGCCTGTAATATGTACATATGTTAGCTATTTTATTTACATTTTTGTCACTGTGCCTATAGGTTATAAACAGTTCTGGTGGTTGGTATTTCCTATTAAGTAGTAATGTTTTGAACTGTACTTACAGGTTGCGTAGACAGTCTCTTACATATTACGCTCCTGTTGCATTTTTGGTCTTGTTCGTCTTCCTATGAGCGCCAATTTGCTGTTTTTTCTGCATTCCACAGCACTATGCACTGAACGCTTTTTTTAATGCAATGTTTTGGTTTCTGTTGCCAACTGTCAAGTGTTTTTGCCAAAGATCGAATATTACTGCCAAACTTATGAGTGTAACTATCGAAGTATCTGTGGTCTGCTCGTGTATGCATTTGTGTGTGCGCTTGTGTATATGTGTGTGTGTGTTTTGGTGTGATATATATATATTTTTTGTGCTGTGTGTGTGTGTGTGTCTGTCTGTATTTTGGTGTTATGCATTTTTTTTTTTTTTATTTTTTTTTTGGAAAGGGGGGGTTGTGTGTGTGTGTGTGTGTGTGTATTTTGGTGTTATATACTTTTTTTATGTTACCATTTCCTTTATTAAGTGTAGTAAGGAGCCTGTGCTGATGTGTGTTTGTTCATTTATCACATGTTTGTTTTCTGCTATGGCTGTTCTGGATGTGGAAGTTTTCTTGCATTTGTATAAGATGTTTGTCATGGTTGCTTATTCTCATTATTTTCATTTCTTGTTCCATGTTTGTAGGATGATGGTTGTAGTGTTTTAAATGCTCTGCAAATGTGGAATGGTTTGTTTCATACTTCCAACATCTGATATGTTCTTTGTATCTTGTTTCAAAATTCCTGCATGTCATGCCTATGTATACTGCATCACAACTTTGACATTCAAGTTTATATATTCCTGATTGTTGGAATTTGTCCCTCTTGGTAGCTGACTGGCTTAGGTGTGATTGAAGAGTTTGCCCAGGCTTATATGCTATTTTGAAGCCCTGTCTCTTTAGGATGTTTGCAACTCTGTGTGTTAGTTTATGTGTGTAGGTCATGGTGTACCATCTGGTTCTTTTCTGTGTGGTGTTGTCATTGTGTGTGTTTGTTGAGTGTGTTTGTAAGTTTTCAGCTTGTGAGTTCTTTTGTATTGTGGAAATGTTGTGTTTGTTTTTTATTTGTCTTTTTATTTTTTGATTGAGCCTGTGTACCACATGTGTGTCATACCCGTTGTTCCTAGCTATTTGTATGATTGTGTTCATTTCTTGTTCATAGTTTCTCTTACTGAGTGGGATTCTGTATAATCTATGTAACATGTGTCTTAGTGCTGCAAATTTCTGGCTTTGGGGGTGGTTGGATGTGGAATGTATTATTGTGTCCGTGGCTGTTGGTTTTCTAAAGATGTTAAATGTATGTTTTCCATTTTCTTTTTTAATTGTAATGTCAAGAAAATTTATTTGATTTTCTTTTTCTTTTTCAAGTGTGAATTTTATGTTCTTATGAGCTTTGTTTATTTCTGAATGGAGTTCATCAATTTTTTCATTTGGCTCGTCTACCAAACAAATAATGTCATCCACGTATCTGTACCAATATATGATTTTGAAACTTTCATTTGTGGTTATCTTATCAAATATCTGATTTTCAAGGTGACTGATGAAAATGTTTGCTAGTGTTCCTGATATTGGGGATCCCATGGGCAGTCCATCAGTTTGTAGATAATATTCTTCCTCAAACTGAAAGTAGTTTTGTTCAGTTGTCAGTCTGAGCATATCTGTTATTTCTTTTATTGCGTCTGTGGTGAGGTTGCTGTGGGATGAGAGATTTTGTTCTATGATTTCTATTGTTTCTGTGATAGGGATGGAGGTATACATATTTTCTATATCGAATGAAATCAGTGATGCTGTGTGTGGTACCTGTATGTTCTGTATATTTTCTATTAGGTTTCCTGTGTTTATCACTGTTCTGTTGTTTTCTACTTTATAGTGTTTTGTAACTAACTTTTGGAGGTGTTTGGCTATGCGGTATGTTGGGGCATTCTTGAAGTTGATAACAGGTCTCATTGGCATTCTGTCTTTATGTACTTTATGTACTTTCAGTTTGAGGAAGAATATTGTCTACAAACTGATGGACTGCCCATGGGATCCCCAATATCAGGAACACTAGCAAACATTTTCATCAGTCACCTTGAAAATCAGATATTTGATAAGATAACCACAAATGAAAGTTTCAAAATCATATATTGGTACAGATACGTGTATGACATTATTTGTTTGGTAGATGAGCCAAATGAAAAAATAGATGAACTTCTTTCAGAAATAAACAAAGCTCATAAGAACATAAAATTCACACTTGAAAAAGAAAAAGAGAATCAAATAAATTTTCTTGACATTACAATTAAAAAAGAAAATGGAAAACATACATTTAACATCTTTAGAAAACCAACAGCCACGGACACAATAATACATTCCACATCCAACCACCCCCAAAGCCAGAAATTTGCAGCACTAAGACACATGTTACATAGATTATACAGAATCCCACTCAGTAAGAGAAACTATGAACAACAAATGAACACGATCATACAAATAGCTAGGAACAACGGGTATGACACACATGTGGTACACAGGCTCAATCAAAAAATAAAAAGACAAATAAAAAACAAACACAACACTTCCACAATACAAAAGAACTCACAAGCTGAAAACTTACAAACACACTCAACAAACACACACAATGACAACACCACACAGAAAAGAACCAGATGGTACACCATGACCTACACACATAAACTAACACACAGAGTTGCAAACATCCTAAAGAGACAGGGCTTCAAAATAGCATATAAGCCTGGGCAAACTCTTCAATCACACCTAAGCCAGTCAGCTACCAAGAGGGACAAATTCCAACAATCAGGAATATATAAACTTGAATGTCAAAGTTGTGATGCAGTACACATAGGCATGACATGCAGGAATTTTAAAACAAGATACAAAGAACATATCAGATGTTGGAAGTATGAAACAAACCATTCCACATTTGCAGAGCATTTAAAACACTACAACCATCATCCTACAAACATGGAACAAGAAATGAAAATAATGAGAATAAGCAACCATGACAAACATCTTATACAAATGCAAGAAAACTTCCACATCCAGAACAGCCATAGCAGAAAACAAACATGTGATAAATGAACAAACACACATCAGCACAGGCTCCTTACTACACTTAATAAAGGAAATGGTAACATAAAAAAGTATATAACACCAAAATACACACACACACACACACACACACACACACACACACACACACACACACACACACACAGCCCCCCCCCCTTTCCAAAAAAAAAAAAAAAAAAAAAAAAAATTGCATAACACCAAAATACAGACAGACACACACACACACACAGCACAAAAAATATATATATATCACACCAAAACACACACACACATATACACAAGCGCACACACAAATGCATACACGAACAGACCACAGATACTTCGATAGTTACACTCATAAGTTTGGCAGTAATATTCGATCTTTGGCAAAAACACTTGACAGTTGGCAACAGAAACCAAAACATTGCATTAAAAAAAGCGTTCAGTGCATAGTGCTGTGGAATGCAGAAAAAACAGCAAATTGGCGCTCATAGGAAGACGAACAAGACCAAAAATGCAACAGGAGCGTAATATGTAAGAGACTGTCTACGCAACCTGTAAGTACAGTTCAAAACATTACTACTTAATAGAAAATACCAACCACCAGAACTGTTTATAACCTATAGGCACAGTGACAAAAATGTAAATAAAATAGCTAACATATGTACATATTACTGGCCACTGATGATGCCTTGCAGAAAATAAAGGCGAAACGCGTATGGCACTAAAATTGTGTTTTATTCAGTTGCTGTCAGACGGTCCATAAGTGAAAATCATCAACATACCATCGTATGTCGTTCGAGTATAGTGGTCGGAGTCTCGTGTTATGTCGTTCGACGTCTTCACTCTTGGCGTCCGAGTACTAAATACGTACCACACTTCGTGTTTCTAGTTACAATCATGAGTTCTTTAATAGAAAAAAACCTTTCACATATCACACCATTCACCTACATCATGAGCAACCTAGCGTGTGCGCGTACGACATCAGGTATTAACACATTACAATATTTCCACTCGATGTGAAGCCATATCGAGGGTATATATGCTAGTGTATTATTAAAACGTCTGCGAGTTTATAAGGTGCGTTAATATCGAAATTAAGCAACCAAATGTACGTAACAGTGATGAATATCGATACCAGCCAGGAGTAGGTACCATCCCTAAATCGACGCCTATACCCACAAAGGCGACAAAAACTAAAAACTCAATCAGAATTGCGACACAATCGTCAAACAACATTCAAGGCACCCGTCAATACAGATTTAGCTGGCCCCCTCACCACGCAGGACAGCAGATATTAGAATAACGGAGGAATACACGCCAGTGTGTTTCCATTATTGACGGTGTGGGTATTTCTTACGGAAAGAGAGATCTCTTTCTTACGGAAAGAAAGATCTCTATCAGTAGGGCGATTCTAGGCACGCCAGGCTACTGCAGATGTCTATAGCTGACCAGTGAGACGAAGCCCATCGCCGTACCCTAATGAGGTCCATCTCCAAGGCGCCGCGCCCAGTCATCATTTGCGTACAGAGGTTTCACCCGCTCACTCACAGCAAAAATCAAGTAAACTAAACTAGGTGCCCAGGAATGGTGGTGAGGCCACCACATGTGAAAATACTACAAGAACGAGAGTTGTCAGCGAATCATTGACGTGTCCGTAGATGATAAACTTGCCCTGAAATTATGCTATTACGGAAATTCTTTAAACGTGAAATCGGAAGCCTGTTGTCGCTAGCTGACCGAGGCAATATCCCAAGAGTCAAACGTTCTGCTTCGGAAAGTTGAAAAAGGAAACACGTACTTGAAACAGGCACCTGTTTTGTGAAAATAGGCATCACCGACAGAACACAGTCCTCCGACTTTACTATTATACCGGAATGCTGCTATAATCTTATTCTGAACTGGACTGACTGAGGGAGACAAATGTTCCAGTTTGGCGACACTAATCCATCAGGCAAATTCGTGCCGGGGACCGGCACGCCTTCCCGTTCGGGAAGCAGCACGTTAGACCGCGCGGCTGGCCGGGCGGGAGTTTCAATGGGTGTTTTTAAAACATCTCATGATATCAGCGGAATGAATCACTTGCCGGTTCCAAAGTGCTATCAACAGTGCAGCTAGCACAGTGACTCTGTACATGGTGTTAAAATGGATGTGTCGATGTCGTTCACGAGCTAATTGATGACGAGCAAGCAGAGATGACTACGAGGCCACATGCCAGTTTTTGGGGTTTTGGCCTAGTGTATGCCGTACCCGCACTTCAGATGTATGAAGTTTCCTCACTGATGCAAAATGTCGCACGATGGTGAAATCCTCACAGTTCATCACTTCTGTCTCGAGTGTAGCCTCCCCACAAAAAATTCCGTAACCTCCCAACAGTAAAATATAATTATTTATATCATTCACATTCAGCGTAACCTCCCAATAAACAAATTCTGTAACCTACCAGTAATACAATGTGACTAACCTCCAGATAAAAGAATGTGACTCATAGATAACCTTTCAATAGTTGACTGTGAATTTAAACTGGTGAATTTTGGACGTCAGCAGCGCTGCGTCATCGCCCTGAAAGATCATTCTGCATAAATTGAAAACTCTTACCTCAATAAAGTCGCCTGGTAACGCATATATATCTGCTCTTATAATAAATTTTTGTGGCACAGCCCAGTGCAATGCTGGCCGATAGATTTGTCATGTATAAGAGGAAACAACTGATTTTTCTGTACAATAATCGGGATGACCATGGATTGGAGAAATTGGTAAATTCTTTAAATTGAGATGAATGACTATCAAAAGTTACTTTTTTTATAAGAAAGATAATTATTAAGAGATATTTTAACAACATTTACGTGGGGCTTTACATAACAATACTACATTTGCGCGAGGCTGCTTTTACCTTATACTACAATGCTCAGGCACCGCCATCGCTCCCCATTACCGGCCCAGCCAACTCGAGACACCAGACTGCTGCTCTCATCAATTACTTTCCCCTCTTTGGGGAAGTGTGAGGGGGAGTTTGTAGCCTTTCGGCTTTTACTCCCCTGTGTACTTGTGTGTGTGATTATTTCTGTACTTTTTGGTGTGTGTGAAATGTGATGATTGTTCTGTGTGTGTCTGGTACTTGCCTGAGGTTTGGCGAGATAATTGTAGTAATTTGGGTAGGAGCAGGATTTGGGAATGGATACTGGGACTTAGTCGTCGAAGATCGTCATGGGAGACACCAGACTGCTCGCTAGCAACTACTTACTCCTACTGCATACGACACTGCTCTCTGGTCTGAGATTCTCTTACGCAGGCAGCGCGTGAGCAATCCATCGAAATTACATCTGCTCGAGTGCGCTAGCAACAAATTCTTTAATCATGGACCTCTTACACGAGTACATTGATGTAGATCATTGTGGATTAATGCATTCAACCGATCTTCTTCAAACCCGGAGGTCATCCTGAACGTGGAGAGCAATTGATGCCACAAAGGTTAAAACGCGCTCTGTCAAATGGTATTATCCCCATACCAGGCGTAACTATTTCTGGCTGCCTCCATTGATGTCATTCCTCTATGGAACTGAAACGGAAGACTATGTCGGAAATGTTACAATTTTCCACTTGGCACTCCATCCACAGCTCAACTCATGATCTTCAGATAAAGAAAAAATGATAATATATAAACTGAAATAGCAACAGTGAACTAAAAAAAAAGGAAATCGATAAATAAACCCATAGCACCCGGAATACCAACATGCAAAACATAAACACAACGATTTTTTTGTAGTAGCCTAAACTATCATGTTCATCATTGACAGTTTTATGCCAATAATAATATATTTCTGATTTACTTAAGTACTGGGTGATCAAAAAATCAGTATAAATTTGAAAACTGAATAAATCACGGAATAATGTAGAGAGAGAGAGAGAGGTACAAATTGACACACATGCTTGGAATGACATGGGGTTTTATTAAAACCAAAAAGTACAAAAGTTCAAAAAATGTCCGACAGATGGCGCTTCATCTGATCAGAATAGCAATAATTAGCATAACAAAGTAAGACAAAGCAAATAAGATGTTCTTTACAGGAAACGCTCGATATGTCCACCATTTCTCCTCAACAATAGCTGTAGTCGAGGAATAATGTTGTGAACGGCACTGTAAAGCATGTCCGGAGTTATGGTGAAGCATTGGCGTTGGATGTTGTCTTTCAGCATCCCTAGAGATGTCGGTCTAACACGATACACTTGCGACTTCATTAACCCCAAAGCCAATAATCGCACGGACTGAGGTCTGGGGACCGGGGAGGCCAAGCATGACAAACGTGGCGGCTGAGCACACGATCATCACCAAACGACGCGCGCAAGAGATATTTAACGCCGATATTTTGTGAACTTTATTTTTTTTTTGTTCTAATAAAACCCCATGTCATTCTAAGCATTTGTGTAAATTTTTACCTCTCTATCTACATTATTCCGTGGTTTACTAAGTTTTCAAATTTATATTGACTTTTTGATCACCCGGTAGTAGTCAACAAACTACATTATTTGATCATGTATATGCCGACATCTCTATGCAATACGGGGTTGTCACGAGAGGTGGATCCACCACTACAAAAGAAGGCGGGGAGTACGGTGTTGTCAGTCGAGAAGGAGTAAAGCCAGAATGGTTCATTAACAAGATTTTAGTGACTTCCAACACGGACTAGTATTGGATGTCACACTGGAAGAAATCCATCATGGACATTTAAACCCTTCTGAAGCTGCCCATATGGACTGTTGCTGATATGATTGTGAAGGGGAAACGCGAAGGAACAGTTAAAGCAAGACCAGGAAAACCTCATCGAGCGTCAGACAGAGACTGCAGAACGTTTGAAAGGGTGTTTGTAAAACAGCTCATGATATCAGCAGAAAGAATCACTTGTCGGTTCCAGAGTGCTATTGGCGGTGTAGCTAGCACAATGATTCTGTGTATGGAGTTAAAATGAATAGGATATGTTGGTACAACAGCTCCTCATAAGTCAGAAACTCCTGTAGTGAAAAGTAAACGGCAATTTGGGGTGGTGTGAAGAGGTACACCATTGGAGAGGCGATGATTGGTAACGAATGATTTGGAGTGGTGAAAGACGCTACGTTCTTTGGCAAATCAGATGGAAGGGTTACTGTTTGGAGAGTTCCTGGAAAACTTTACCTGCCTTCATGTCAAGTACCAACAATGACGTATGGAGTCGGTAGTGGTATGATGTTAGGGCGCTTTCGTGGCTAGGGTGTGTTCCCTTCTTGAACATAACAAGAGAGGTTATGTACTGTGTACAATGGAGGGACATACTGAAGACGATGCTTGTTTGTAATGACACTGCAACCGGTCCTAAAGAAGCGTCTGTGAGTCAGTTGTTTGTGGACAATAACACTCTAGCATTTGACTGGGCTGGCCAGAGTCCCGACCTGAACACAATGGAACGCCTTTGACATCAGTTAGAACGTCCACTCTGCTACACAATTCAGTGGCCGATATCATTACCTTCTTGTTTCCGGCTCTTGAGGAATAATGGGCTGCAATTCCTCCACAGACACTCAGAAAGCACCCCTAGGAGAGTTCAAGCCATCAAAAACACAATGGTTGAACTCCCAACTATTCCTCTAATACACTGTACCTTTGCGGATACTTTTGATTAGATTTTGTATTAATTAGTATGACAAGAGGGGTGGCCAGCCAGAGGACGAGAGCTTGTCAGAAATTTAAACACTGTGGAGAAAGCAGCGGCATAGTGGTAATAATACAACAGTGGAAGCCACGCGACTGAATGTGATCAGAAAGTACATTTCAGGCACGAGCTAAGGCGTTCTTCTAGTTCATCGTCTGATCGGGACCACCAGGCCCACCGCATTCTAACTTTGCTTCTTACCCCCAACGACGCTTCCAGAAACTGATTTCAGAACTTCCATGTACTCAAATATTTTTTTAGTGAAATGCATTGTATTTTAAGTTTGTAGTGCCCAGAAGTCGGGGCTTTTGGCGCACCATATACGGCCTACTCGGAACAGAGTTCGATTCTCTGTTGCCTTGCCCCTCACGAGAACGATCTGTTATCAATTGCCACTACAACAACTGCTTGCACTGCTCCTTTGTGTCGGGGTCACAGTGATGTACCCAGCGATCATGCGTGGTGATTAAGCTGCTTCTGAAGTCACCTGTACTGTCCGGACGCAGGTGTAACACTTCCACTGTTCAGCGGTCTTTTTTGATTTTTAAAACGTTGTGCAAGATGTTGAAAACTGATCCCTCATTGACTTTAATTTTACCATTATTGCCTAAATACAGACAGATATATAGCAAGTTTTCATGCATCAGGGTACCAACTTCTCTTGCGATTCCTATTTCCTCACACAGAGATGGTCTTCCTGCTCTGTCTTTGTCATTCAGAGATTTTTTATTTCTCTAAAAGTGTCTGGGACACTTAACTACCGTGTCGTACGATTGTGCATTATTGACGTACAAAAAATGGCTCTGAGCGTTATGGGACTTAATTTCTGAGGTCATCAGTCCCCTAGAACTTAGAACCACTTAAACCTAACTAACCTAAGGACATCACACACATCCATGCTTGAGGCAGGATTCGTATCTGCGACCGTAGCAGTCGCGCGGTTCCAGACTGTAGCGCCTAGAACCGCTCGGCCACTCCGGCCGGCTATTGACGCAGAAAGATTTCTTCCAGGATAGCTCTACATCACACGGAAAATATGAATTACTCCACCGTATTCCATTCTATCAACGCGCTGCACCATTTGGTTTTACTTCTCTACCCCTAATACAAACATATCAGTTGCAATTGATGACGATTACAGCAGCTGCTGTAGCGAGGAGAAAGATCTTTTTGTATCCTTAAGGAGGCTATCACATCTTCAGTCCTGGCGCTTCTCACATGAATGCCGAGAGGCTATTGGTTGGCAATTGGAAGCAGGTCTATTTTAATTACAGCGGTGAGCGTATAAATCGATTGCTTGCATCTCCCGAGTATCATCGCAATTCAAGAACTGATTGACTGAGGAATTGTGTCTTGCTGTTTTATGGTGACCAGTAAATTATGGTAGACCAGTAAATAATAAGGTAGGATGTTCATTTTGGTGCCTGAGCTCCCAAATTATGCTGACTGCCAAACCAGTAGGATCTTTCAGGACGACTGACAAGATGGGCAGATGATGCCATCGCAGTATACAAAAATGAACGCAAACACAAGGATACAGACTGTATTTCAAGGAATACACCGAAGTAACACTGCAACGCCGTTGATATCCCAGTCATCGTTGTATTAAAGAAAACTGCTGCTGAAACAAGAGATGAACTGTCATTAGTGAAGAGCATAGAGGCTATTCAGAAAGACGAGGGCGTCCAAGATGTATTCAGGTTTACAGACAATACATTGCATAAAAGGGATTATGTTACACTGGAATGGATGCGATGGTTCTTCTTCCCAGCTCATTTACTGCCAGCCCTGCGAAGTATTTTCACTACGTCTGTAATTTTCGGAGACCCCTGAGTTGGAAACGTGTCACGTGGCACATCATGGAAACGAGGCTTCAGAACCTCACTGTTAAATCTCTGAATCTTGTGGTACTTGAGGGGGAGAGAGAGAGTATGGGACAGAAAGCTGCCGTCGGGGAAGCCAATACTTCGGCAGTGACATACCTTCTTTCGGACTGTGAGAAAAGGGGATTTAATCTTCAAGCACTTCCAGAGAGGCCGTTTTCAAAGTATATGAGTTCATCCTTCAGTCATTCTTGTGAGTCAACCCACACCATGGGGTTGCTCATCACATTTTAACAGAATGTGTTTTATTTAATGATAGGAGGTCCCAATTCATGTGAACTCTCCTATAATTTAGGTGACTATTGGAGGGATTTGTCTCTTTCTCTTTTTTTAATTTTAGGTTTCAGTTCTTTAGTTTTTGTTTCGAAGTGTCGTATGCCGTCAGGCACCATGCAAAAACGGTGGTTTTCGCAGACATTCAACCGCATACAAATTCGTCAGTATTCGATGGCGGTCTACCAGAGTTCGTCGGTCGTTAGTCAAGAAAAGAATATCAGCTCGTTGGTCTTGTTACAACGCTTTTGGTAGGCCATAGTTCACGCTTCCGCATTTACTCACGAGCACTTCGCAAATATACGATTGCCACACTAACTACTTGCATACCGGTCGGTGCTTATCTACCCACATCGTAGTCGCGCTGTGTTGCATATAGGCTGCAGCAGCGCATTCCGGCGGAAAACATTTACCGCTCCTTATCTAATAAATACAGATTCTTCGAATGATTCTGAGGCTATGTATAAACTTATAATGATCAAAACCTATTTGTCAGTTGTAATACCCCATGCACGATCTTCTATATTGACGTCGCCGAATTTCTACTTCAAAGTGAAATAAGCGTGTAAGGCTTCGTTGTATTCTTTAATTTCCCACGAAACTAAAATCTCATTTTCTTGTGCAACACATACCAGTGCAAGTGTATTCATCGATGAAATATTTCACGATGTTTTTAAATATTTTATCGGGAAACTGGTAAACCTCTTCCTCTACCATGTAAATTTGTTATGCGTAGCCACCAACACGTTTGCGTGGATACACTGCTTTGTTTCGTGTGACGCCGGTGCTGGAAGGCGAGCAATTTTCTCGGCTCTCATGAGTACATTACTGTGATGAGGGGAGCCCGGACTAGCCGCAGTGCGGTGGCAATAAAGCGAGCACGAGTGGAAACAATAATTTATTCCCCCGGAGAACTCCATGTCTCGCTTTTAACTGCATCGGAACTGTCGACTCGACCAGTTGTTCGCAGTTCGCACTACGGAGATTAATGCCCACGATTATGGAGTAGCTTCCGAGACCGACCACGTATCTGCTGAAACGAAGTGGAGTGAAAATATGTTCTGACCGTAAGCGCAGATACGAGAAACGGGAAACTTAATTCCAATTAATTTTTTCTCTCTTTGTTCGTAACTGGGAGGTGATAGGATACTTTGAGATATGAATCTTTGCGTACGGATAGAAATCAAATGTAAACGGCATAGTCGATTACCTGGGAACAAAATATAGATCAACTGTAATGATTTCTATTATGAAAATGAAATTCAGGAATTTTAATTTTTGTGGCCGTCATTCCGATGACTGGTTCGATGCAGCTCTCCACCCTTGACTACGCTGTCCAAACCTTTTCATCTCTGCACATCTACTGCAGCCTATACTCATTCTAACATACTGATTGTAGTCTCCTTCAATCTCTCTATTTAATTATCTGTATCGTCTGGGAACACCACATTTCCTAAAATGCTATTCTTTTCTCATCTGAACTGTTTAGTTCCCACCTTTCACTTCCATTCAGGGCTACACTCGTGTCTCATATCTCCTGAAAAATACTTCCTGACCGATTTATATGTAACGTTTGCAAATTTCTCTGTTTCAAGACATGCTTTTACAGTTACTGGCAGACTGTATGACATATCCTGTCTCCTTGCCAAATAGCAGTACTCATCGACTTCTTTTAGTGTTTAGTGACTTATTTCCTGATATAATTCACTCAGTATAAAAAGATATAATTTGTCCAAAGTCCATTAATCTTGTTTTCCTTATGTTAACGTCCATCTCATAATTATTTTCCAGAAGTTATCCATTTAGTTTTACTGATCAGCCAAGCCTTTGGGCGTCTCTAACAGAATGACAATATTATCGGAAAATCTCCAAGTCTTAATTTTTTTCCCCTCAACGAAAACGCCCTTTACAATTTAAAACGTTCATGTCTCAATTTTCTAGAAAGTGATACTGCTAAAAAGGTAGCGGAAGAAAATACTGTTGACTTTCAGCTCATTTATGATATACGGTGAATGGAATATGAAGTAAATATTACTCGACTTCTGCATATCTGCAATATATGCTCAAGGGGAGACGGAAGTCAAAAAGCCTAAAAAATTGCTGTTTACATTTTTGCGTCTTTGAAAAGAACCCTATTGCCTGCGTGAAACAATATTTGTTCCACATAAATACCACAGTTTGTATGTTAGTCATGACTGCTCTCCTGTTTCTCTGCGCAAATCTGGCATGTAAATAACACGCCTCCTTTTTTGCGCTACGAAGAGAAAATTACACCAATTTTTATATTCTTTGTACGCTGTTTCCCGCTTCTACTGTCATATTGTGCCAAGGCATCCTGCCCTGTACACCTATAGATACACTTCGTTTCGAGCGCTATTGTTTGTACTCACTGAAGATTGTTTGATAGTGAGTTTAGCATTGATTTATATTTGCTCTGGTTTCGCACATTTTTATAAAAATGCAGCGAATAAAGCAATTCAGTAAAATTCAGAGAAAATAAGTATGGAAAAGTGAATGAGGTCAGTGGGTCAAAGGAGCCAAGAACGCCAGATGTAATGAAAATGAATACCTCACGAAAGAAACTACAGTGTCTTCAATGCTTATCCTCTACTTGTGGAGATGAACACTCTTTAAATGATATTGTCGTGAAAATCAGCATCCTCTATGATCTTATTTCCAGAAATATTGCGCGCAGAATACTTGGTAATGACATATCTTTGGGAGAGAATCAACTGCTTCGCAAACGGAATGTGTCAAAACTGACATCGAATTGTGTAAAGTGTGAAGTAATTGCTACAACAATAACATCACAAGTGGGAAATAATAATCTGTACGAGTGTTATATAATGTTTGTTTATGGTCTCAGATCACTTGGTAAAAGGATAGAGGCAGGCAAACACTTTTGGGGAACGCCTGACATTCCAAATCCACCTGCAAATTTTATGACTGATAATGCAATTACTGGGACTGCTGTTGCTGAAGATTTATAACTTCTCAATTACGGAAGCAGCTGAGGGAAAGTTATGACAGTAAATTAGTGATAGTTGTGTTTGTTTTGATGACAGCTGGTAGAAATGTAGCCCAATTCACCAAATGGAGTTTTGACAGTACGTCATTAGATAATAGCAAGGCAACTGACGTAGAGATTCTAAAAATATTTCTGTATAACTTGTTGCAGTGAAACTAAGAAAGAGCATGTACATAACTGCCAGAAGAATTCTGCTGGTCCAAGTGTTGAAATGGAGGAAGTAAGAGTTCTCAGGATTTTTAATCGTTCTGTTTCAGACAGATTTGTTAGACACGCACAAAATTTAGGGGACAGTGGCAGCAAAGTTTATGATAGGATATGCGCTGAAGAACTCTACGGTTCTAATGTCACAAGTTCCAAATCAGAACGCAATTGGGAATGCGCCGTAGGGAATGGGCTCCATGCTGAGAAGTTTTAAAAGAAAAGTAAAAAATGGTAGTGGAAGATGATAAGTATATAGGTAGTAAAGTTCGCGTGACAAATGTTGAAATAAACAGATTACAGAATTATTATGGCATGGCCATAAGAAGATATGCTGAGAATTTAGAAAAACTGAAGAAAGCAGTATGGGCCATCTTTTCCATAAGTTTTCCACAAATGAAAACTCTCAGCATTTTCTTAGGCGATATGATCGTGAAATTTGGTGCAAATACGGGAGAAATGCAGCAAAGTGTAACACATGACCAAAAATATTCTTTATCTTCTGTAGTCATGAATGAAATTCGACTTATATATAGAGGTCTTCGCAAAAATACTTTGCTGAAGAAATGCCCTCATTGGAAAATATAATGTTTAAATGAATGTGTAAATTCTGTCATTTGAACCAGGTGGCCCAAAACCGTATTTATTTGGATTATGACCCACAAATTTTTTGTTTATAATGCAATCTTTTTCTTCAGTGATGGTGGAACAAGATATAGACTGGGACACTCAGATGTTTAGGACGGGTGGTAAGGACGGAGCATCGAGTGACATTATACTGAGCGCACTATCCGAAAATTACCTCGAGCAATTAAACAGAGAAACGACTCGGTGAGATAACATCTTGGACCTACTGACAATAAACAGACCCGAACTTTACGACTCTGTAAGTGCAGAACAGGGAATCAGTGATCATAAGGCCGTTGCAGCATCCCTGAAAATGGAAGTTAATAGGAATATAAAAAAGAGGGGGGAAGGTTTATCTGTTTAGCAAGAGTAATAGAAGGCAGATTTCAGACTACCTAACAGATCAAAACGAAAATTTCTGTTCCGACACTGACAATGTTGAGTGTTTATAGAAAAAGTTCAAGGCACTCGTAAAATGCGTTTTAGACAGGTACGTGCCGAGTAAAACTGTGAGGGACGGGAAAAACCCACCGTGGTTCAACAACAAAGTTAGGAAACTACTGCGAAAGCAAAGAGAGCTTCACTCCAAGTTTAAACGCAGCCAAAACCTCTCAGACAAAGAGAAGCTAAGCGATGTCAAAGTTAGCGTAAGGAGGACTATGCGTGAAGCGTTCAGTGAATTCGAAAGTAAAATTCAATGTACCGACTTGACAGAAAATCCTAGGAAGTTCTGGTCTTACGTTAAATCAGTAAGTGGCTCGAAACAGCTTATCCAGACACTCCAGGATGATGATGGCATTGAAACAGAAGATGACACGCGTAAAGCTGAAATACTAAACACCTTTTTCCAAAGCTGTTTCACAGAGGAAGACCGCACTGCAGTTCCTTCTCTAAAGTGTCGCACAAACGAAAAAATGGCTGGCCTCGAAATATGTGTCCAAGGAATAGAAAAGCAACTGGAATCACTCAACAGAGGAAAGTCCACAGTACCTGACGGGATACCAATTCGGTTCTACACAGAGTACGCGAAAGAACTTGCCCCACTTCCAGCAGCCGTGTACCGCAAGTGTCTAGAGGAGCGGAAGGTTCCAAATGTTGGAAAAGAGCACAGTCTTCATGAACGGTCGTCGAGCAGATGCGCAAAACTATAGACCTATATCTCTGACGTCGATCTGTTGTAGAATTTTAGAACATGTTTTTGCTCGCGTATCATGTCGTTATTGGAAACCCGGAATCTACTCTGTAGGAATCAACATGGATTCCGGAAACAGCGATCGTGTGAGACCCAACTCGCTTTATTTGTTCATGAGACCCAGAAAATACTAGATACAGGCTCCCAGGTAGATGCTATTTTCCTTGACTTCAGGAAGGCTTTCGATACAGTTCCGCACTGTAGCCTGATAGACAAAGTAAGAGCCTACGGAATATCAGACCAGCTCTGTGGCTGGATTGAAACAGAACACAGCATGTTGTTATCAATAGAGAGACGTCTACAAACGTTAAAGTAACCTCTGGCGTGCCACAGGGGAGTGTTATAGGACCATTGCTTTTCACAATATATATAAATGACCTAGTAGATGGTGTCGGAAGTTCCATGCGGCTTTTCGCGGATGATGCTGTAGTATACAGAGAAGTTGCAGCATTAGAAAATTGTAGCGAAATGCAGGAAGATCTGCAGCGGACAGGCACTTGCTGCAGAGAGTGGCAACTGAACCTTAACATATACAAATGTAATTTATTGCGAATACATAGAAGGAAGGATCCTTTATTGTAAGTTTATATGATAGCGGAACAAACACTGGTAGCAGTTACTTCTGTAAAATATCTGGGAGTATGCGTGCGGAACGATTTGAAGTGGAATTATCATTTAAAATTAATTGTTGGTAAGGCGGGCACCAGGTTGAGATTCATTGGGGGAGTCCTTAGAAAATGTAATCCATCAACAATGGAAGTGGCTTACAAAACACTCGTTCGACCTATACTTGAGTATTGCTCATCAGTGTGGGATCCGTACGTGTCGGGTTGACGGAGGAGATAGAGAAGATCCAAAGAAGAGCGGCGCGTTTCGTCACAGGGTTATTTGGTAACCGTGATAGCGTTACGGAGATGTTTAGCAAACACAAGTGGCAGACTCTGCAAGAGAGGCGCTCTGCATCGCGGTGTAGCTTGCTCACCAGGTTTCGAGAGGGTACGTTTCTGTATGAGGTATCGAATATATTGCTTCCCCCCACTTATACCTCCCGAGGAGATCACGAATGTAAAATTAGAGAGATTCGAGCGCGCACGGAGGCTTTCAGACAGTCGTTCTTCCCGCGAACCATACGCGACTGGAACAGAAAAGGGAGGTAATGACAGTGGCACGTAAAGTGCCCTCCGCCACACACCGTTGGGTGGCTTGCGGAGTATAAATGTAAATGTAAGGAAACTGAATGTTCTGGAAGCACTGGGTACAAAATCCATTGGAAATATTACGAAATACTTGGTGCAAACAATGAAGGAAAGAATTGGCAAAGCAGGAATTGCTAATGCAAAATGCAAAAAAGTAAGAAGACAGACAAGAAGAGGAAACAAGAAAAGAGAAGAAGATCAGTACGATTCAGAAGAACTTCAGTATGGTCCAGGTAAATAGTAACTGTCAGTAATTCTCAGAATTGACTGCAATTGCAATGTTAACCCTTACATTGATTTTTCTCAAGAATATATTTTATTTTTTCACGTACCATTATTTTCTGAACTGAACGGTTTCGAAATATGGTGTTTGGTCGTTTTGTGCTTGAATGGTAATAAGTTGTTACAAGTAAATTGAGAACAACCAACCTAGCATTAACTGTTTTATGGTCGCTACCGAATAATTAAAAAAGCCCTTCAAATCTATAATAGATATTTTGTTAGTTTTACTTTAAATGCAGGCACATGTATTATACACATAGTTCTTTTGAAACGTGTACCTATAAAAAGGGTGAAGTGTCATTGCCTGAATAGGGACAAAATTGCCTTTTGTCTTCCCTTAAGCGAAGAATAGGTCTAGTAGTTATGAAAATACTTTAGTAAACTGAGACTTGGAAACTATGGGTTCGGTAATTACTGGAGAATGAAGCCCAATCGTAGTTGATACATACGATGTAATAATGTGGCGAACTCAAATTACTCAAACGTTTAGACAGAAGTGATTAGAAAGTAATAGCCTGATGATTGGGCAGATATAGTTGCAACGCAGCATATTTTTTTCCGTATGTGTAACAGAGCACGCACTCTGATATTGATTTCCAATTACGGAATCTATCACTGTCCTAGTATCTAGAGGAGTATTTTGCAGAGATTATTTGAAACAACATTGCAATGGACCTACAAAGTGCTTTCGTTTCAATTTGTTTGTGAGAGCAGCATAAGCTTTATTATTAATTTTACAGTGTAATAGGCCGACAGTGGGTGACTATCAGTTTAATGCAGGAAGGACTAACCAACTGACAGTCACAGACATACAAACTCAACGGAAACACGTTGTATGTAACTTCAGTCCCCTACTAAAATAACACAAAACATTGGGGATATTAGGAAAAAATAGTGTATTCAACGAGGCAGAATACAACGACTTGTATAGAAGCAATACAGAAGTATCCAATTCACTTTAAACTAACAGCAATGTAGGAAAGGCTTGATGGGACAAAAACATATCGGCCTATGCCATCGTCTCAACACGTTTACTCAACAATTTTATATGATGGTACAAGGTGTTGGTGGATCTCCTAAATTCATATGATCTGATGCAGACTCTGCTTTTTTCCAACTAGGGTGCAGGGGAACAGTAGCACAACCATAGGCAATATTTTTATTCATTTTTCATTACTAAATGGGCATTCTGTTACTAAAAGGGTGAATGGCATTTCAGACCATGATTCACAGATTTTAACACTAAAAGGCTTTTGTACACAAACAAATGTCACATATAATTACAATCTATGTAGGAAAGTTAATCCAACAGTAACAAAGAGTTTTTTAAATCTTGTCCAGGAACACGAGTGGCAGGAAGTTTATAGTGACAACAACATAGACGATTAATATAATGCTTTCCTTAACACAATTCTTATGCTCTTTGAGAGCTGCTTTCCATTAGAACGTTCTAAACCGGGTACTAGCAGTAATAGGCTGCCCAGGTGGCTGACCAGTGGGATAAGGGTTTCATGTAAAACAAGGTGGGAATTATATCAAAATCTTAGAAGTAGTCACAATCAAGCTACAGTGGCCCATTACAAAAAGTAGTGTAAGATGCTTAAAAATATTATTAGGAAGGCAAAGAGTTTGTGGTATGCAATAGAATTACTAATCCACAGCATAAAATTAAAACCATATGGTCTTCTGTGAAGGAAGTGTCTAGTGAGCAGCACAAGGTCGACGATATCAAGTTAGACTGCGATAAAAATATATCTGTTACAGATAAATCAGATGTCTGTACAGTATATAACAATCATTTTCTGAGAATTGCTGGTGAATTAAATAAAAATTTATTTTCTACAGGGAATCACATAACTTTCTTGGCAAATGCCTTTCCGAGTTTGATGTATGAAATACCCCTCTGTGATAAAGACAAGGGATACATTGAGTGAATAATTAAATCACTGAGGACTAAGGACTCTCATGGATATGATGGAGTGCCTAGCGGAACACTGAAGTACTGTGCTGCACATGTTAGCCCCCTTTTTAGCCATTTCTTGTAATTTTTCCTTTAGGAATTGTCAGTTTCCTGAACGATTACAGTATTCAATAGTAAAGCCGCTTTATAAAAAGGGAAAAAGGGATAATGTATACAATTTTAGATCTATTTCTATGCCAATATTTGCTAAAATTATTGAAAAGGCTGTGTGTGTTAGGATAATTGATCATTTCATATCACTTGATTTGCTATCAAATGTACAGTTCGGCTTTAGAAGTCATTTAACAACTGAAAATGCTATATTCTCTCTTCTCTGTGAGGTACTGGTTGGATTAAACAAAAGGTTTCGAATATATTTTGATTTAACTAAGGTAGTTGATTGTATTGATCACAAAATATTGATCCAGAAGTTGGACCATTACAGAATACGAGGAGTAGCTCACAAGTGGTTCACTTCTTGCTTTAGCAACAAACAGCAAAAGGTCATCATTCACAATGTTGAGAACGGTTGTGATGTGGGGTCTGAGTAGGATATAGTCAAGTTGGGGTGCCTCAGGGATCAGTGTTGGGGGCACTCCTGTTACTCATTTATATAAATGAGATACCCTCTAGTATTATGGGTAACTGTAAAATATTTCTGTTTTCTGAAGAAACTACCTTGGTAGTAAGGGATGTTGTGTGCAACATTGGCTTGGTTTCAAATAGTGCGGTTCATGATCTAAGTTCATGGCTTTTAGAAAATAAACTAACGCCAAATCACAGTAAGACTCAGGTTTTACAGTTTCTAACACACAATTCAAGAATACCTGACGTTTTAATTTCACAGAATGGGCATATGTTTAGTGAAACTGACAGTTAAAATTTCTAGGTGTTCAGATAGGTAGAAAACTGTTGTGGGAAGCCCACGTTCAGTTCTTGTTCAAAGACTTAATGCTGCCATTTTTATTATTCGAACGGTGGCTGAAGTGATTGATCGTTCGACACGAAAATTAGTCACCTTTGCTTGTTTTCATTGGCTCATGTCGAATGGTATTATATTTTGGGGTATTTCTCCCCATTCTAAAAGGATATTTTTGGCTCAGAAACGAGCGGTTCAGGCAATAAATGGTAAAAATTCCCGGACCTCTTGTCGACCTCTGTTCACGTGTCTGAGTATTTTGACATTGGCATCTCATTATGTATATTCCTTATTGTCGTTTCTTGTTACCAATATCAGTTTATTCCCAAGAATAAGCAGCTTTCAATCGGTTAATACTCGGCGGATATCAAAGATGCATTTGTATCGGACTTCCTTAGCTCTTGTGCAGAAAAGCGTGCAGTATGTTGCCGCATCCTTTTTCAATAAGCTAAGCAGTAATCTTAGCAGTAATCCACACGCTTTCAAATCGAAACTGAAGAGTTTCCTCATGGATCACTCCTTCTATTCAGTCGAGAAGTTCTATGAAAAATTAAGTTGATTCTTGTTGTATTGTTTATTGCCTTTACTTAAACTTATGGATTGACTCCTTTTGGGTTCATAGACATTTTGTTTCTATCTGTTCTTACTTTTCTGTTGTAATTTAATGTACTGACATTTTGCATGACCTTGGAGATTTCCTCTTCAATTTGGTCCTACGGAACTTGAATTGTAAATAAATAAATAAATAAATACGTTAATGACACATAATATGTATACGCTGGACACATGGCTTGTAACTGAAAAAGTATCATGATGAACTCTCCATTGGAAAAGGAATTCCAATTAGATCCTCAATCGGATCTTTTGGAGCTGACAGCCAATGGCCATAAAAAAAATTGATTAACCAACGAAAGGGTAACATACTACTAGTCGGAGCGTGGAATGTCAGAAGGGTGAACATGGTAGGGAAGATAGAAAATCTGAAACGAGAAACGCAAAGGCTAAGTCTGGATATAGTGGAAATAGTGAAGTGAAATGAGATGAAGAGTCTTTGGTCATATATGTATAGTGTAACATCAATAGCAGAAAATCGTGTAATGGTATTAAGACTCATTATGTATAGGAAAGTTAACAAGGGAGAGAGTTACTGCAGTTCTGTGGTAGGGTTGTTATCATCAGAACCAACAGCAAGACAAAGACTGCCGTAACAGTTTAAGTATACATGCCGATGTATAAATGAAATGATGAAGAGGCAGAGAAATTGTTTGAGTATGCTGAACAGATAATTCAGTTTGTAAAAGGAGCTGATATTCTAATAATCATGGGGAAGAGGAAGTCGTTATCAGGGGAAGTAATGAAGGAAATCGTTAATGCCAATATTGGGCTTGTTTGTATGAATGCGAGTGGAAAAAGGTTAAATCAGCTCTGCAATAAGCTTCAGCTAGCAATAGCGATTAACGAATAGTGTTTCAAAATCACATAGGTAGAATCTTTGGGTAGCTCGGTCAAGGTATCCTGAAAAATAATCATATACTGGTCCCAAGATTTATGTTGCTGGTGACAGTATAACTTGCAAAGGTTACCTAATTATTTCGTTATCCACGCCGATGGATACAAACTGGCATAGTAGCAAGCTATAGAAATAGCTTTTATCTTCTGGTAATGTAGAGTTTTCAATCATTGGCATGGATGAAACTAGGGTCCATTAGATAATTTTACATTGTCTTCATGACTAATTTCACATAATAAATGCTTCACGAATGCAACTGACACTGACTTAGCGGAAGCTTTTCGCTGTGAGATAAGAAAGACAAATTTAGAGACAATCCCTACTGCCACAAATTCAAAGGAAAAGCTTTGATTCCTCCTTTTAATGGGACCATACAGGTCAACTAGTGCGAACTCGGTAAACGTTCTCGAATTGTAGGAACCAATGGTGCATTGTGTGATACAGTGGAACACTTCGCCTCCTGATCTAATTTACACACAACAAGTGCTCAGTTGATTATTTTGGCATATTATTAAAATAAAATATGTTACAAAACTTACGGAAAAGCTTTGCAGGATCAAAGCATAGATAACAGAGTTGTGTATACCGAAAGAGTATGCTGACCAAGTCATCAGGCATACATAAATCCGAATGACAGTCAGCTTGATTTCTGCAGCTGAATAAAATATTGTTCTTTACAAGATAATATTGTGTGAATGTTATATTCGTGTTACCTCTACATTTCTCCGTTACTTTGCAAGAAATGCAGACTTCATTCCGTACTTTTGCAATATCGATATCGGAAGAAAAAGATATATTTAAAATGCAGCCATCTTGCGAGGTGAAACTAAAATTGTTCTCAGACTAATATTCTTCAATCCTCTGACTAAACGACAGGTACATGTGAAAAGGTAATGGCAACAATGTTCAGAACACCAGAAACATAGACAATAGTTTAGCGTAATTCTTGCAAATACAGGGCCAGTTGTGCTAAGCGCACATGGGTTAATTTTGGAAGGGATGAGAAATTAAAGTGCATGATGAAAATCGTATACTTTTGTGTTACTGCCTTACAAAGAGAAACTAAATTTCTTGAAAGCCCAAACTGTGGAAAGAGCCTCCCACACTGTGTCAGGATAGTTACACTCGGATTTAGGCACCTCTCTACTCACAAATGCTATACTTCTCTGAGGTACAACACCATTTCTTCCTATTTTGTGGAACAGATTAATATCCATGCCCTTTGTTGAACTGACAACAAAAATACAAAAAATTTTGCGTCAAATGAGAATTTCATAACACTGAAGTAGCATGAATGGCATTCTTAACACTTAGTAATTTCACTTGTGCCTAGTCGTCCCAGTCCTATGCTGCATTCCATCCCTCCATCTTGCGTAATCTAGGCATGGGTAATACCTTCACACTGACTGAATCCCTACCAAAATTTATAAGACACAAGGATGCCCTAATTTTATGCTTGGTCTTGGGAACAGTAAAACACCCTATAGCATATAACGTTTTCAACAGAAGTTATTTGTACAAGAAATTTAATTTTAGATTAATAAAATTCATATTTTTTCCAAGTTAACTGTAACACCAGAATGAGAAAATACTTGTCGCAGTGAATTAAGGACATGTTTACGAGCAAACCAAATTTTTCAGCGATTAATACATCATCGAAATAAAGTGTAATTCATTTTTGGAATCATTCAGGAAGAACAGTATTAAGTCCACGTGGATAAACTATGTAATCAAATGCTAGTCTTAGGCTGGATAATGCATTTAGAAAGAAAGGAAAACTGTATATTGTCGACAGGCAGGGTGGAGCTCAATTGATCAAAAACGAGCTCGCATATGGACATGACATAAAACTTCCAACCCATTAATCTTCTGTACAATTAACCCAGAGCCTGAGGCCGATCGATCTCTGGCATAGTAATGGTGTTAATTTGCCTAGAGTCAATTATTAACTTTTATTGATCCATCTTTCTTTGGAGCAACATATAAATTAATGTTTTATGAACTTACTAATGGTTCAATTATTCCTCCGTTTAATATGGGTTAACACCCCCGTCATAGATTCTTCTTCGGCATAATTTTGACTTAATTTTCTTTATATCTCTTCACTGTAAATTCATAATAATAGGAAAATTTTAATCATGATGATATTATAACATACATTAGAGAATGTTTAGAGGCACAAGAGAAGTATGTTCCATTAGTTCCGAAGTTCGTCATAGTAGAAACGGAATACTTCAACCATTCCTCCAAGATTTGGTCACCACACAGAAGTGAAATACCGAAAATGAAAACGAGATCATAAATAGAATTGATCAGTTCACAAGGAATTCATTAAGTAGAGACTCATAAAGCTTGTGACCTCCTAATTATTACAGTTACTCTGCCAGGAATGCGAATTAAATACTGAACGTGAGTTTGTACCTCCTCAACACTCCCAGTCTCTCTCATTCATCCTATTCCCCTCCATCCTCTCAGATCTTTTCTAGTGAGAACTAAACTCATTCTGCGCTAGTTTTACACATGAGGAACGATAGAAAACTAACACATTTGGTGTAACATATATTGCCATGAGCAGACACTATTTTGATAAATTTTACTGTTCAGGTTCCAAACTATCTGGAGATTTGAGAGGATATTGATAATACTTCTCTAGACCGTTCAAAATTTAAACCATTTTTCTTCGTAGGAGAAGGCACATTCGACTGTCGTTGGAATATGATGATACGGTGGATAACCGTCTAGGAGGTAACCACCAATGATTCGAGAGTCCATTAAGTTGGAATGAAATTGATACCTTCTCGTTATTACTTAGGCACTACGAACCGTGTGACGGACAGACTATACTAAATAATATTCTTACCGTCCTGTGAAGGGAGAGACTGATTTCATGGTTGTAGTGGTGCTTGTTACCCCAGTGATTTATCAGACATTTATGTGAAAATGGCGCTCGAAACAAAATGGTAGCTGACAGGAGTGTCCTGTATATTTCAGCTTACAGTGTGAAACGGAGGCTATCTAGCTTTTTCACGACGTTTTTTAACACGAATTATACGGAGAAATTTGCATCTGTGGGAGAGTCGAGGGAGAGTTAGTCACTGTTGCCTACGAAATTGCTCAGCTGCAGAGGGAAAATAGACACTGAAGGTGGAGAGCGACAACCATGGATAAGCGAAACCAAAGACCAAAGTCAATCAGCGACTTTCAGTCGAGATTACTGAACTAAAGGAGTATATTATTACAAAAGCTAATATTTATTATTCCAGGATCAGATTTACTTACTCCATAACTATCGGAGAGCTCCGTCAAGAAGTACGCTTCTGTGTTAGTAACTTAAGGACGAAATACCCAAAATATACTCCTAAACATAATTAGGTGTAAAGTTAAAGAGAAAGCTGTATCTTTTCGTTTCTGCATAGTAAATATCGAATTCTTGGGTTACCTGAACTGTATGGAAATGGAAGAAGATGTAAGCTTACCAAGAAAGATGGTTTTAATGGAGTGAATAGCGTCATTTGCGGTGTATAGCGGCGATGATTTGAAAGAGCAGTTTGGGTTTCGTACGGAATCTTTATTGTCGCTACTTGATATGTTGTAGCAGTTAATGCAGCATTATTCTGACAGGAATCGTGCTCTGTCTAACAGAGTTCAATCTCTTTGTGGATTGCGAATCTTTCGCACTGTTACCTGTGAAACCGCAGCTGGAAATCTCATTAACGTCCTTTGTACTACTACTGGAAGAGTTTTATCAATGTGATAAACATTTCCATTGCCTTAAAACCACTGTATGCGTCCATAATACAGAAACAAAAAAATATATCAAGGAACAAAATTGAATTCTATCGAATTGGTGGACTCTCGAATGTCACTGGGACGATACATTGTGCACATATACCTGCACTTTGTCCCTCTAGAGCACAGGTAGAACTATACTGAAATCACAAGCATTTCTTTTCTATCAATACACGAATCACCTGTGATGCCAGTACGAAGATTTTGAACGTGATAAACAGTTGGCTGTGTTCCACGCATGATGCACGCACTTGGAACAGTAATAGATTTGCTTCAGAATTTGAAAATGGGCAATATGATGGGTTGAGTTGCTTGTTGGAGGTAGAGGATATACTCTCTCAAAACACCCTGTGACTCTTGTGTTTCGACCCCATACAGGATCCGAAGTGTGCTACCATGACGTTTGGTCACAGATGTGTAACAGAGTGTACATTCGGTGTTCGGATGAAACGTCTTCGTATTCTCACTAGAGAAATAAGATACAAACAAAACAAATGTGGGAATGTTGTTGTGGCTGTTGCAGTTATCTACAACTTTAGAACAGAAGTTTCACGCTAAAGAAGTGGAGGTAAATGACGTCGATCATATACGTTTCAGCCTTAAGCAGATGCTGCAGGCTAAGCTATCAGTATGTCTGTTATACTTAATTATTTTAATTAAAATTGTATCAAATATTCTAGTAAAATAACAAGTTAGTGTAAGGAATTTTCCTTCTTTAATGAGTAAATAAGGCGCTAGATTGTCAATGGTACAGTAAAATATGACCTATTTTATTTATGTATAATTTTATAGTGTTGTTTCTCGCTCTCTCATTTTTTACAATTTGGGGGTTAACATGTTTATTTTATTTGTTGCTTCAGTACACAAAGTCATACAAAAAAGATGTTCTGGGTAAGTGTAAGAAAAACGAGACACCAGCTTTATATGCTAGATACTACAAATAAAAATATTAAATTGTGGTAATTAGGAAGGTTAAGTGTACTAAATGTACTAAAATACTCAAATAATTTGTCACAAGAAAAAGAAGAACATATTAATCACTGGAAAAATATCAAACAACTGAAATATATATCGCAAATGTAAAACATGTTCTTATTCACATAGAAAAATCTAAATTTGTCGAGGAGATTGCCCGAGAAGCTGTAGCCTCAAGTTTGTTCCATTTCGTTCTTGAACTTATTCGTAGCATTCACTACTATGCTCTTTTTCGATGATTCTTCTTTATCTTTCTTTAACGTAATTTTTGCATTATATTCCTTTCGTTTTACACAAATTTTTAACGAATGAATCTCGTCTGAACTTTTCAGCAGCTCCCTGTTTTTCACTAGAAACGCATATTATCTGTCTTTCCATTGACGTATCTTCTAATAAGCTCCCACCAGAGAATGCTAGCCGTGATTCACGACTATGGCATAAAGTTTCACCTTCAGTTTCTTTCCATCTTCAGTGTAGTTATCATCATAGATGTTTTTTTACAGAGCGACATTATCTTCAACGATGTGGCAGTGATTAACTCCAGTTATCCTCTAGTTAACTTGTGTGATTTTATCAACAACCATTTAGCTTGTGTCATCTATTGTTGTCTCAGCCAAACCACCGCCAGTTTGGAACTCTTCTAGATTACATTTAACATTCATTTTCTTTGCTTTCGCTTTGATGAGCCTCCAAATTACTTTAAGCTGCTCTTTCAATCTTTGTGTAAGAGCTTCTGTGTTGTATTCAACTAATATTTCTTCCAAAACATCCTGTTCCCTTTTTAAAGTGTTGGCATCGTGCTTTTAGACTCAACAGTTGTTACGTACTTTCCGATTATTTCAGCAAACAACTCGTTTTCACTTAACGGTATGTTTCTTAAAGGTGCTTAAATATTATATAGTCCTTGGCTACCTTCGTGTTGCTGTTAGCTCGTATCTCAAGCTGCGAAACAAATTTATACGGTGCTCCTTACATTAACAGCTATCACCCACCAATAACAGTGGTAGCTGTAGGTGCCGTGTTTATGTACTGAACAATTGATTCATCCATCAATAGCACGGTTCTTTTTCATAATTCACCGATCTTATCATTAGTACCATAGCATTTACCTTCTCTAAAATTCAGTTATCCCTTCCAGCAAAAGTTACGTTAACATGATATTATGGTCAAGAGGTGATTCAATAATGTCTGCCGGCAATTCACATATTCCGAGGTGAAACCAAATGCACCTGCCAGCTACGTGGAGAAAGGACTTACTTCTTTCGTTAAAAGGCGTTACTTATCTCGTTCCAAGTGAAGAAGTAAATAGAAGTTGAGCTCTCCACAGTTACTAAAAGAGAATGTTGCCACGGAAGTAATTTACTAAAGCAGTCCAGAATGATGAACTGAGCGTTTCTGAGAGAACAGTTTTAGTAGTTTGGTGCTCACCACCTTAAGAAGTGAAATGGAAACGTATTCATTGCATCGACGAAACAGTTCCTGTCTGCGTGTGAAATTCGCAGTTTTCATGAAATTAAAATGATACGAATACCCCTAGCTGCATATAGGCGTTGATATTAGGCAACGGGGACAACTGAAAATTTGTGCCCCTACCGGGACTCGAACCCGGGATCTCCTGCTTATATGGCAGACACTGTTCTCATATGAGCCACCGAGGACACAGAGGACAGTACGACCGCAGGGATTTACCTTCGGCACGCCTTCCTTGAGACCTATATTCCGAACGTATTGTCTCGTACTGTATTCATAGTGCCGCTGCCCATTTTACTCATCACTCGCAGCTTTTTGCCGATTCCGCTAAGAGTTCGGGCACTGTTTATGCATCCGCGCAGAAGAAGATGGTCAAATGGCCGGTGAGCCTTAACTATATATATATATATATATACACTCCTGGAAATGGAAAACAGAACACATTGACACCGGTGTGTCAGACCCACCATACTTGCTCCGGACACTGCGAGAGGGCTGTAAAAGCAATGATCACACGCACGGCACTGCGGACACACCAGGAACCGCGGTGTTGGCCGTCGAATAGCGCTAGCTGCGCAGCATTTGTGCACCGCCGCCGTCAGTGTCAGCCGGTTTGCCGTGGCATACGGAGCTCCATCCCAGTCTTTAACACTGGTAGCATGCCGCGACAGCGTGGATGTGAACCGTATGTGCAGTTGACGGACTTTGAGCGAGGGCGTATAGTGGGCATGCGGGAGGCCGGGTGGACGTACCGCCGAATAGCTCAACACGTGGGGCGTGAGGTCTCCACAGTACATCGATGTTGTCGCCAGTGGTCGGCGGAAGGTGCACGTGCCCGTCGACCTGGGACCGGACCGCAGCGACGCACGGATGCACGCCAAGACCGTAGGATCCTACGCAGTGCCGTAGGGGACCGCACCGCCACTTCCCAGCAAATTAGGGACACTGTTGCTCCTGGGGTATCGGCGAGGACCATTCGCAACCGTCTCCATGAAGCTGGGCTACGGTCCCGCACATCGTTAGGCCGTCTTCCGCTCACGCCCCAACATCGTGCAGCCCGCCTCCAGTGGTGTCGCGACAGGCGTGAATGGAGGGACGAATGGAGACGTGTCGTCTTCAGCGATGAGAGTCGCTTCTGCCTTGGTGCCAATGATGGTCGTATGCGTGTTTGGCGCCGTGCAGGTGAGCGCCACAATCAGGACTGCATACGACCGAGGCACACAGGGCCAACACCCGGCATCATGGTGTGGGGAGCGATCTCCTACACTGGCTATACACCACTGGTGATCGTCGAGGGGACACTGAATAGTGCACGGTACATCCAAACCGTCATCGAACCCATCGTTCTACCATTCCGAGACCGGCAAGGGAACTTGCTGTTCCAACAGGACAATGCACGTCCGCATGTATCCCGTGCCACCCAACGTGCTCTAGAAGGTGTAAGTCAACTACCCTGGCCAGCAAGATCTCCGGATCTGTCCCCCATTGAGCATGTTTGGGACTGGATGAAGCGTCGTCTCACGCAGTCTGCACGTCCAGCACGAACGCTGGTCCAACTGAGGCGCCAGGTGGAAATGGCATGGCAAGCCGTTCCACAGGACTACATCCAGCATCTCTACGATCGACTCCATGGGAGAATAGCAGCCTGCATTGCTGCGAAAGGTGGATATACACTGTACTAGTGCCGACATTGTGCATGCTCTGTTGCCTGTGTCTATGTGCCTGTGGTTCTGTCAGTGTGATCATGTGATGTATCTGACCCCAGGAATGTGTCAATAAAGTTTCCCCTTCCTGGGACAATGAATTCACGGTGTTCTTATTTCAATTTCCAGGAGTGTATATTTGAAGATGGTATCTGTTCTTTTGGACATGTCCGAAAGAACAGATACCATCGGTGACCATACAGCTCGTTAGGATAAAATTACAATGAAATGAATACCTCTAGCTGCATACAGGCGTTGATAAAAGTCAACGGGGACAGTTAAAAACTTATGCTCTGACCAGAACTCTATCCCGGGATCTCATGCTTACATGGCACGCTCTATCCATCTGAGCCACCGAGGACTCAGAGGATGGTGCGACCGCTGAGACTTATCTTTGGCACGCCTCCTGTGAGACCCACATTGCCCATTATATATATACACTCCTGGAAATTGAAATAAGAACACCGTGAATTCATTGTCCCAGGAAGGGGAAACTTTATTGACACATTCCTGGGGTCAGATACATCACATGATCACACTGACAGAACCACAGGCACATAGACACAGGCAACAGAGCATGCACAATGTCGGCACTAGTACAGTGTATATCCACCTTTCGCAGCAGTGCAGGCTGCTATTCTCCCATGGAGACGATCGTAGAGATGCTGGATGTAGTCCTGTGGAACGGCTTGCCATGCCATTTCCACCTGGCACCTCAGTTGGACCAGCGTTCGTGCTGGACGTGCAGATCGCGTGAGACGACGCTTCATCCAGTCCCAAACATGCTCAATGGGGGACAGATCCGGAGATCTTGCTGGCCAGGGTAGTTGACTTACACCTTCTAGAGCACGTTGGGTGGCACGGGATACATGCGGACGTGCATTGTGTAGGAGATCGCTCCCCACACCATGATGCCGGGTGTTGGCCCTGTGTGCCTCGATCGTATGCAGTCCTGATTGTGGCGCTCACCTGCACGGCGCCAAACACGCATACGACCATCATTGGCACCAAGGCAGAAGCGACTCTCATCGCTGAAGACGACACGTCTCCATTCGTCCCTCCATTCACGCCTGTCGCGACACCACTGGAGGCGGGCTGCACGATGTTGGGGCGTGAGCGGAAGACGGCCTAACGGTGTGCGGGACCGTAGCCCAGCTTCATGGAGACGGTTGCGAATGGTCCTCGCCGATACCCCAAGAGCAACAGTGTCCCTAATTTGCTGGGAAGTGGCGGTGCGGTCCCCTACGGCACTGCGTAGGATCCTACGGTCTTGGCGTGCATCCGTGCGTCGCTGCGGTCCAGTCCCAAGTCGACGGGCACGTGCACCTTCCGCCGACCACTGGCGACAACATCGATGTACTGTGGAGACCGCACGCCCCATGTGTTGAGCAATTCGGCGGTACGTCCACCCGGCCTCCCGCATGCCCACTATACGCCCTCGCTCAAAGTCCGTCAACTGCACATACAGTTCACGTCCATGCTGTCGCGGCATGCTACCAGTGTTAAAGACTGCGATGGAGCTCCGTATGCCACGGCAAACTGGCTGACACTGACGGCGGCGGTGCACAAATGCTGCGCAGCTAGCGCCATTCGACGGCCAACACCGCGGTTCCTGGTGTGTCCGCTGTGCCGTGCGTGTGATCATTGCTTGTACAGCCCTCTCGCAGTGTCCGGAGCATGTATGGTGGGTCTGACACACCGGTGTCAATGTGTTCTTTTTTCCATTTGCAGGAGTGCAGTTAAGGCTCACCGGCCATTTGACCATCTTCTTCTGTGCGGATGCACAATCAGTGCCCGAACTCATACAGGAATGGGCAAAAAGGTGGAAGTAATGAGTGTAATTGGCAGGGACACTATTAATGAAGTGCGAGATAATAAGTTGGGAATGTGGGTCTTACGGGAGGCGTGTCAGTGGTAAGTCCCTGCAGTCGCGCTATCCTCTGTGTCCTCGGTGGCTCAGATGGGTCAGGTCAGAAAATATAGAGCGGCTGATAAATATACAAAAAAAAGTTTTAAACTAAAACAAATTAGGGAATATTATCTTGAAATAAGCTATCTCAGTAAAAAGCTTTTAAACACCAAAAACGTTACAGCAAAGGCGATTTTAGCTGAAAGATGGAAACATGAAAGGAAAAATAACGTAGAAACTAAATATGCTGGAATAGCATGGAATGTGGTCTGGAAAAACATCAGTAGTGATGTTCTTTTGTTTGACGTGAGAACAGCGTGGTACAAAGTAGTCAACAACATCATCAGCACTAATGAGCATCTCTTTGCCATCTGTTTAAGTGACACTAACCTCTGCAGCAAATGCAACCTCGTTGATAGTGTGCCTCATCGTTACACATGTGGACATCGGATTATCAACTGGAGATGGAACAGAGAGAAAATTGTTCAAATAACAAGAACTTCAGCAAACAATGTACCGACTAACATTTTCTTCAGACCAGAAGAAAGATACCACCCTCAGGCAAAAAATAACGCAGTAATTTGTTAATGGACAAATATACAAGTTACGCTTTTGACGATATTGGGAGCGATGAACATGTTGAAAACAAGATGTATATGGAAAACGAATGCGAGAAAACACTTTAAGGATCAGAATCACAATAAGAAATATGGCAACATGCTCCGAATTGTGTTCAAGAAGGGGTATAGGTTACGAACTGGATTCCTCGTGGAGAGGGGATGGCTTCTGTCACGTTCCCGACCCTAACCTCATCTGCAAGTCACACGTGAAAAATAAATCAGTAGTACAGCCGAATATGACGGCAAACTTCTGGTGTCTGTTATAAGGGAAGATCTTGAAGTCCCTATGGAGGCGTTTAGACGGCTGGAACTGACAAACATAGCAAGGCAGTGAAGGACTTTGAGATGTCGCTGTTCGGGACTGCTCTTCTGTCCACGTAATTTACCCTGGAAGGAACATACACCAAGGATTTACTGAATAATTAGTTTGGGTCTGGAAAATTATGACGAGGAATACCAGGCTGCAGAAGAAGAAAATGTGCATGGTGAACTGCCACCAGTTTAAGGTGACAGTGGAGGTGCTAAATGTGTGCTACTGCTACAGACTGCATACTTTCCTCATTCTTTGAATGCTGTAATTTATGACTGCAATTATCTGTCACCTTATTTATGTCATTACATTTTAAGCTAGCCATTTTTGTTACTGTTTTTGTGGAATAACAACAAAAGCGTGAAAAAGAAAAAAAGAAAAAGAAGATGCATAGAGCGTCTGCCATGTAAGCAGGAGATTCCGGGTTGGAGTCACGGTCGGGGCACACATTTTAACGGTCCCAGGTGACTTATATCAATGCCTGTATGCAGCTAAGGGTATTCATTTTGTTGTAATTTCATTGTAACGAGCTGCATGGTCACCGATGGTATCTCTTCTTTCGGAATGTCCGAAAAAACAGATACCATCTACATATATATTTGTAGTCTCTACCTCAGAATGAACTTCTGCGGAGGATGCTCGTAGGTTCAGCTGCAGTACCAAGAATAATATGTGATGTTCAGTGGATGTTGTAATGCGAACGCACTTATTAGACGAAAATGATTTTGCATGTAATGTACATTGAACAACAAATTGTATTCCAAGGACAGAAAAGAATAAGTTGTACTTGCTATAGTATCGAAAAGAAATGAGAAAACTTACAATAAATGCGTAAGAAGGCTGTTTAGGTTTTTATGTTGGTAACGTCGCCTAGCGCTCTGTATGAAAATCACTGGTTGTTCTATGTGCGATCTGTGGCTGGTTGGCATTGTTGGAATATTCGCCATTGTAGTGTTGGGCAGTTGGATGTGAACAGCGCGTAGCATTGCGCAGCTGGTGAGCCGCCAGAAATGGCGGAGTTTTGAGAGCGGATGATCTGGACGTGTGTCCATCAGACACAGTAAATTTGTAAGATTGGATGTCCTGAACTGCTATGTATATATTATGACTTTTGAACACTATGAAGGTAAATACATAGTTTGTTCTCTATCAAAATCTTTCATTTGCTAACTATGCCTATCAGTAGTTAGTGCCTTCAGTAGTTTGAATCTTTTATTTAGCTGGCAGTAGTGGCGTATTGCAGTAGTTCGAGTAACGAAACTTTTTGTGAGGTAAGTGTTTTGTGAAAGGTATAGTTTAATGTTAGTCAGGGTCATTCTTTTGCAGGGATTTTTGAAAGTCAGACTGGTTGCGCTAAAAATATTGTGTGTCAGTTTAGTGTTGATCAGAATAAGTAAATATAGAAATATCTGAGTACGCACAATTCTGTTCAGCTGTTTGAAAATCGAATAACGTATGAGGTTTATCAGCACAGTAATTCATAAATTTTTTCTAAGGGGACGTTTCAAGTATAACTAAAGAATAATATAATAACGACTGCTGATATCTTTGGAAGAAATTATGGTAAAAAGTGGCTTCTAGTTATGTTCACATGTCAAGCAGAATGAGAGGTGAAATAAAATCATAAATATTTTTAATGTGAATTACTTCAGTTATTACGGAAGCACGGATGATTACTTCAATAGTTATATGCTTCGACAGAAACTGGAACTCAGCGTAGAATACACTACATAGATTCACGTTTTACTGAGTAGTTGGTACTAATATGTGTGTAGGGGGCAATGGCTGTGTTTTAGATTTCGAGGCTGCTTTTAATAAGTAACTAACTGGACTCACCCTCTTTTTGTAACTAACTTTTCATCCTGTCATAGACTTTAGTTATTGCAGAAAGGGTCCGTAGCCCGTCTGAGTGTGGCTGTGACGACTAAAAGTGGTTGTAATTGATTAAGTTGAAATTACGATATTATCGACCACCATGTAACCGACGCTGCTTTCTTGACTGTTTCATTCCGACCTGGGCTGTTAGCGATGAGCTATGAGGCAGATCGTCTTTGAAGGTAGGTAATAAACATCTTATTACACTGCCTTTCGGCATCTGCTACTCGCAGATAAAAGGAGGGACGACGGGAGATCGATAAATGTAATTTGACGGTTATTTAAGATTAATGGAAAATTTCTTTCAAGATTTGTGGGGGCATTAAAAGGATTGTTTCCAGGAAGTCTCCAACCTACAGACTTGTCTATTCTAACTAGTACACATGATAGAACCCTCTCGCAGCTGGGCTCTCTAAATCAGATACACATAGTTACCACAAAATGCCGAATTGAATTTTGAGTAATGGGTTTATGTGTACACAATACGTATTCTTTGGAATATTTCGGTTTATAATGCAAGTAATAGTTGTAACGATACTTATATGTCTTAAAGTATGTTACTGGACGTGAATCCGTCTTTGTAATAATTTTTGACTCACCTGGTCTTTACTGAGCGAAACTGCACTAAAAATATCTACAGCGTGAATAACTTGCAACATTGGGCCGGAGTCCTGTGGTTAGGTGCTTGGATGGGGAGAAAAATCCTGCGGATTCTACAGATGAAACCATACATTTCGGTAAGCAAACTGATCGTCATCTAACCGATCTTCATTTCCTTTTCCATTATTCTGTATATTATTCTTTATCAACAACTTGGATGAAGGAGCTCGTAGGCAAACTGTGTATTATTTGTCGCATTTACTTGCCCTTGTTATATTTGGCAGTGTAAAGATGACAGTTGTCGGGTAGTCGTATGGAATGTCTCCAAGCTCATGGGTTCTACACACCAATTCAATAGTAGCTTGGTTCCTATCTCCCCCAGTAATTTTAGAAATTTCGAAAGAATTTAATCTTTCTCTTCAGCCTGATTTGCAGTCTGCTACGGCTCTTTTAAACTCTAAATCTTAAACTGGATCCCCTATGTATCTGATAACTCCCATTTATCCTTGAGTTGCATCTTCAGACAAATACTCTCCGTCGAACTCCCCCATCACTCGCTATTCCTCTGTTACCCATAACACCGCATTCAGATTCACCATCATTATTAGATTATCATTTCCTTTTACATACGGAATACCCGTTCAATATCGTGACATAATTACTCTCTCTCTTCATTTTCTGCTTGCGACTTCGGTATCTACAACTTAACAATTGCTTTTTACATTGGCTTAATGTAGATTTTGATGAGAAGAGCCCTATTATTGAATTATTTACAATGACTCACACCTTGTCCAACTATGCTATTCACATTACATCCTATTCCTGTCTTACCATTTTCGACTCCTGTCTGACAAGAAGTGCTAAACTTCTTTCCATTTGACATCACTGATCCCCTTCCCCCATATTCAGACCGATCCTTTACATTTCTCTTTTCAGATTTTCTAGCTTTCCTACCATGTTCAGATTTCTGATATTCCACACTGCAGCTTATAGAGTGATGCTGTTTCGTTAGTTAATCAGTCTTTATCTCGTGGTTGTCTCCCACTTGGCAGTACCCTCCGAGAATACTGAATGGGGAACTAATCTGCAATCTGTTGCCAACGAAGATAAACTCATGACGCTTTTAAATTACAGACTGTTTTCAGTGTAGCGGCATTCATTACCTTCTACATCTTCATCACTGTTGACTCATTATTTGAGTCTATTGCAGGGGCTACATGCTCTTATGAAGATGGCTGGGGACAGGTTGACGTGGAAAGAGGAGGGGATGGACAAGGCGAGGAGAACGAGGAAATGATAGAGGGGTTGGGAAGGGGCGGGGGAAGAATTATGAGGCCAGTGGAAGATGTAGAGGAGTAGTGGGCAAGTGAAAAAGGAAGACGAGGAGGACTTGACACCTTTCCATTCCGGCAAGTTTGCTAGCAGAAGCAGGGCTCCCTCATGGGTTTTCTCTGTGCAGGTACATTTTTAAAGTGCTCAGCCTAAGTGGGTGGGTCGTATTGGGAATGTTGCGAAGTGAGGGGGGAGGGGTGTCTCAGACGGACAGTTTGCTGTTTTATTCATGTGTGAGTGAATTTCGCATCCCTCTAGGGTCACGACAGAGTAGAGTGCAAAACATGAAGGGTGAAAGAGAGCAAGCACCATTTTCCACTTTCGATCGTGTCCAAATTTCATCGAGTATTTTGA